>NC_044911.1:16652265-16679537 GCF_001633185.2 Quercus lobata | reverse complement strand
GACGAACCGTAGGTTCGTACATGAAATGGTCCAAACAATATCATTTGTAGAGCGTGGGTTTGAAAGGCTAGGCCTTGGTCACCAGGTGGTGGGTTTCTCATGGTGTTCATGCATGGTTAAGTTTTCTTCACCCCTGGAATCTTTCTCCTGGAGGTGGGCTGGGAGGCTCTGGTTTTTTGCCATTTTTCCCAGTCTTTTCTTTAGATTGCTTATTTTTCCTTTTATACTAGCCTGTGTTCACTGTCCTTCGTCCATGTATAGAGTCAACCTTTCCAAGACTGATACTTGTCCCATCAGCCCATACCCAAAGTCGTTGGGGATGGTTGTAAAAGTCGAAGAATACAGCTCTGTCAGGTTCAGAGTATTGAATGGCAATAAGGGTAGCTTTCCCTGGATATTTTAGATTTTTCTTCCAAGTTTTGGTCCTATACCGTTTTTACCCCTCTTTTCGGTGGGACTTTGGGTCTGCCGAGGACTGAACTGTCCTCGGCTGTATCCCAAGGCTATCTTGTGCTTTATATTATCGAGTTTGGGCCATAGTCCTCCTCGGCTTGGACCTTTGGACCCCCCACGGGTAAATGGACCTGGCTCATAAATTATTTGGGCCCCACAATAACCCTTCAAAACCTTGTTGTCCAACCTCTTGGTTGGAAAGGGGGGTTTTGGTAACACCGAGCATTTATTATGGCTCATTTAATTCGGCCTTTCACTAATGCTGGCGGTTCTCCATTTGCCCAGGAAATGCACCGGTCTACGAGACATTCTTTTGATTTTACTCCTGATGCGTTCTCACCGTTTGGTTATCCAAAACGCTCCTTTAATGACTTCTATTTACGAGACTTATTTAAATTCGACGGTTTGTTTGATGAGGTGGGGAAGTGGAATGGATTCATCTTTGTTTACGGATTCTTTTAGAAACCTGGACGAATTTAATACCTTCCGTTCTCCCCTTCCTATAAGAAGACAAGTAGGAGGCTATCGCTCTCGTACAGAGACCCTTTTTATCTTTCTGAGATCTGAAATCCTTATCCTCCCTTAGCGTTTATTTTACCTACTAGTTGTACACTAAATCATAATACGTTCATCATAACAACGAGTAATGAAGGAACCACACCCCCCCCGTAAACACCACGTTCCAACAAAGTCCGTAATGGCTTGGTCAGGGCAGGGATGGCGAAGACTCAAAATCTATCTCATCTTCCTTTCAGCCAAAATCTGAAGCAGGGACTCGTCACGTCAAACTTTCGGCGTGACTGAGTCGAGGACACCTATCATCAGTACCAACTACTCTCTCATGAGCATACCTAACATGGCACCAGTGTGTTAGGAGTCAGGACTGAGGTAGGGACCAAGTGCCTCTGCTTCTTCCTCTCTTCGTTCACTGGTGTCTCCTTTTGCCTCTCTTTTTTCTTCTTTCCACCACCAGATCCATCCTGGTGCTTTTCCTTCTCCCTCTTTTGCTCCTTTTTCTTTCTTTTCATCTCTTCTCTTTTCTTCTCCTCCTTCTTTTCATTCATCTCCTCCATCTTCTTCATTCATCTCCTCCATTTTCTTCTGAAGAAGGTCCTTCTCTCAATATGGGCGCTACTGAGGCAGAGTTTGGAAGGACTTCGGAGACGAGTTTAAAAAGAGACCTGACTGTTTACTTAATGTATTGTTTTTTTTTTTTTTTTTTATATTATTTTGGCAGTCCACCTTTTGTATAGGCTTGTTTAAGCCCCTCTTTGTACGTTGTAATACATCTTTCTATTAATGAAAATTGTTATCATTTTATTTCACATACTCTATCTCTATATTTACGAAATGATAACGCAATGAATAGACATACAATCTTGTGAAACTTTTTTTTTATTTTTAAACTTTTTTTTTTATTTTTAAACTGTGGCCGACGTCTAGGACCAAAGTCCCAGTTAATAGAAAGATCTTGCTCTGTGCTTATAAAAACAATCCGGTTTAATAATATTGAATCAAACAAATGATACTTAGGGCTGAAACTCCCATTAGGTAGGAAAAGAAAGGACATTGTGATGGGTCTACTGAGTCGGCCTGACACCATACCGCCGACCTTAGAGTACAATACTTGGGGCCATAATCCCTTATCTAAGAGAAAGGCGCTATTATGTATTTACAAGTGTTGTTCGGCATAGTAATATAGCATTTGAATCAATGACACTTAGGGCCAAAATGCTTGCTAAGAAAAAGATATCACCATAACCTTAATAGAGTTGTTTGGCACAACAATGCCGACCTGTGAAAAACGATACTTACCCCAAAACTAGCCGAGATGATAGCTCAATGCTCGATGCGATGTAGGAAGTAACCATCCGAGGACATATCACCCGCAAAAAGAACAGCCCCCCCTAGGCTACTGAATAGTGACGCGTTTCAACATCTTCTTAACACTCCTATTGGCATTAACCTTTTACAGTTTTTGAGCCGAAGATTGAGTAACTTAGAATTGTTATTTAAGTAGCCAACCTTACAAAACTCAATCTTTTTCTCATCCAAGTAGTTGGTTTCCCCATAGGCTTGAGTTCCGAGGACCACGCAATGCCTTGGTTCTGTCCAAAACTCAGTTTTCTCATCCAAGTAGTTGGTTTCCCTATAGGCTTGAGTCCGAGGACCATGCAATGCCTTGGTTCTGTCCAAAGCCTAGTTTTCTCATCCAAGTAGTTGGTTTCCCCATAGGCTTGAGTCCGAGGACCATGCAATGTCCTTTGGTTCTATCCAAAAACTCACGTTTTCTCATCCAAGTAGTTGGTCCCAATAAGGCTTGATCCGAGGACCATGAATGCCTTGTTCTGTCCAAACTCAGTTTGGTCTCATCCAAGTAGTTGGTTTCCCCATAGGCTTGAGCCAGGACCATGCATCGCCTTGATTCTGTCCAAAACTAGTTTTATCTCATCCAAGTAGTTGGTTTCTGCCAAAGGCTTGAGTCGAGAACCATGCAAATGGCTTGGTTCTGTCAAAACTCAGTGTTTCTCATCCAGTAGTTTGTTTCCCCCATTAGGCTTAGTCCGAGACCATGCAATGCCTTGGTTCTGTCCAAAACCTAGTTTTCTCATCCAGGTAGTTGGTTTCCCCATAGGCTTGAGTCCGAGGACCGTGCAATGCCTTGGTTCTGTCCAAAACCTAGTTTTCCTCATCCAAGTAGTTAGTTTCCCCATAGGCTTGAGTCTGAGGACCATGCAATGCCTTGGTTCTGTCCAAAACTTAGTTTTCTTCATCCAAGTAGTTGGTTTCCCCATAGGCTTGAGTCCGAGGACCGTGCAATGCCTTGATTCTGTCCAAAACCTAGTTTTCCTCATCCAAGTAGTTGGTTTCTCCATAGGCTTGAGTCCGAGGACCATGCAATGCCTTGGTTCTGTCCAAAACCTAGTTTTCTCATCCAGGTAATTGGTTTCCCCATAGGCTTGAGTCTGAGGACCATGCAATGCCTTGGTTCTGTCCAAAACCTAGTTTTCTCATTGCGTGGGACCTTGGCTTTAGAGGAGTTAGCTCCTCGACCGAGCCCCTAGAGTTATCCATGCGACTAACGCTACCTAGCATAGCCCCTAGTCAAGAAGCGTAGCCCCTAGCGGAACTTTACACTAAAACTCTATAACCAGTTGTTAGAAATGACGAAGGAACTCTCTCAACCTACCGCCTATACCAACACACAAGCCTTTCCCACAGACGGCGCCAATTGTAAGGGCACGATTCGTAACGAACCGTAGCGGTGCTGGGGTCGCACGTAAAAAGGCCCAAACAATATCATTTGTAGAGCATGAGTTTGAAAGGTTAGGCCTTGGTCACCAGGTGGTGGGTTTTTCGTGGTGTTCATGCATGGTTAAGTTTTCTTCACCCTTGGAGTCTTTCTCCTGGAGGTGGGCTGGGAGGCTCTGGTTTTTGGCCATTTTTCCCAGCCCCTTCTCTAGATTACTTACTTTTCCTTTTATACCAGCCTGCGTTCACTATCCTTCGTCCACGTGTAGGGTCAAACTTTCCAATACTGATACTTGTCCCATCAGCCCATACCCAAAGTCGTTGGGGGTGGTTGTAAAAGCCGAAGAATACGGCTCTGTCGGATGCAGAGTATTGAATGGCAGTAAGGGCAGCTTTCCCTGGATATTTTAGATTTTCTTTCAAGCTTAGTCCTATACCGTTTTTGCCCCTCTTTTTGGTGGGACTTTGGGTCTGCCGAGGATTGAACTGTCCTCGGCTGTATTCCAAGGCTATCTTTGTGTTTTATATTATCGGGCTTGGACCATAACTCTCCTCGGCTTGGGCCTATAGATTCCCCACAGGTAAATGTGCCTGGCCCATAAATTATTGGGCCCCACAGTTCTAAATTTTTCTTACAAAATAAAAAAAAAAACCTAGAAAATAATCACAATATACTAACAAATAAACTAATCACAATATTTACACTAACAAATATGAAAAACAAAACTTTTCCTAATATGTTTTAAATTTTTCTTAAAAAAAAAAAAAAACCTAGCAAATAATCACAATATACTAACAAATAAATTAATCACAATATTTACACACTAACAAATAAGAAAAACAAAACTTTTCCTAATATGTTCTAAATTTTTCTTAAAAAAGAACCTAGCAAATTATTCACAATATACTAACAAATAAATTAATCACAATATTGACACTAACAAATAAGAAAAACAAAACTTTTCCTAATGTGTTATAAATTTTTCTTTAAAAAAAAACCTAGCAAATAATCACAATATACTAACAAATAAATTAATCACAATATTTACACACTAACAAATAAGAAAAACAAACTTTTCCTAATGTGTTCTACGTTTTTCTTAAAAAATAAATTTAGCAAATAATCACAATATACTAACAAATAAATTAATCACAATATTTACACACTAACAAATAAGAAAAACAAAACTTTTCCTAATATGTTCTAAATTTTTCTTTAAAAAAAACCTAGCAAATTATTCACAATATACTAACAAATAAATTAATCACAATATTGACACTAACAAATAAGAAAAACAAAAGTTTTCCTAATGTGTTATAAATTTTTCTTTAAAAAAAAACCTAGCAAATAATCACAATATACTAACAAATAAATTAATCACAATATTTACACACTAACAAATAAGAAAAACAAAACTTTTCCTAATATGTTCTACATTTTTCTTAAAAAAAAAAACCTAACAAATAATCACAATATTGTAAAAATATTACCTGAGAGTGTTGTGTGAGATGTCCAAGGTCTGTGAGTGCAAGTGAGTTTAGAGAGCTTGTTTCATAGAGGTAAGAGCTGAGTGAAGTTTGTGAATATAGAAGCTGTGTTTCTGAATATGGAGAACATATTCACAATACAGAGAAATTATGAGACCCCACGGCAAGGAAGGACAAGTCCAGCTGGGACCCACAGACACATGGAGGGTTGGGGACTGATGCTGCTGTGGGGGAACTGTTATGCCCACGTGATGTTGCTGCTTTGGAGAGCTGATGCTGTGGGATGGGAGGGGTGACACAGGGAACTGATGGAACTGAAGCTGGCAGTGAGTACATAGATTGACTTGCTTTTATTTTCTTCTTTCACTGGTGTTCTGTCCATATTGATGCATAAGCTTCCTTTTTCGGTCCCTTTTCAGGTGTTGCTATATGATGCAAGCAGGAAACTTATAGATAGCAGGTTTCTGAATAAAGGTGAAGCTATAAGATCTGGTGAATCAATAGCATTTGATGCTCATTTGATTGACATTGGAGAACCTGAAGGAAACTATAAATCTCCAGCAGATTTGATTCATTTGAATATTCAAGGGAAAGATGGAAATATCATTAAAAAATCAGGATTAATGCATGGGCAACAGGATTGTCATAAAGACAGAAAATCCATTGTAAAGGGTTAGTGTAATTGTTTGTTATCAACTTGATACTCTTCTAATTGTTTATTATCTGTTTTAAAAACCTTTTAATTTATTTATCAAAAAAAAAAAAAACTCGATACTCTTCTAAATAAAAGTCATCTCCTGGAATAAATAAAATATGTAAAGAATAAAAGTCACAGAAAGCAACATTATAAACTTTAAAAAGGTGTCTTTTCTTTTTTATCATTTGTTTCTTTTTGGTGGCACGTTAACTTTGTTTACATAATACAAGTTTTCTTATATCTTCCCATCCTACATAATATAAAGTTTTAGAAGGTAAAAAAATGGCAAATGTCCTGCCACCAGGCCCAAGGCTAGATGTATGATTTCTAATGCAACTAATGTTGGCCAACTTCTGTTTCTGCCTTTCACTTCTTAAATAGCCATTAGTTACGTTATACACTCAACAGAATTGAGGATTGGTCTGTGTCTCCTACCATAGAATGGCATCAGTCCTAGAGACACTCAGTTCATCTGTCATGTCAAACTTTGGTCTGCTTTAAAGATAATTAAATAGTCTAATAAACTTCATTTCTGATCTCAACTCATTGCTGCATTAAATCTATCTGCCAGTGATTCATGGTTTCCATTTGTGCAGCCCATAAAATCTTGTCTTTCCTCCAAAAACCTACGGTTTGGGGAAGCAATGTTGTAGGCAATATGGACGACTGCAAAATTGAACCAGCTTCCACTACTAAGGGAGCATGGGAGAAATAGTGAGAGCATCTTTGCAATGTCATGAATCAAATCAAAATGCAGGTGCATGGGAGAGAATCAAGTAAAAATATAGGCATTGGGAATTCCCCTAATCTGTCTTTGGAAGGCAAGTTTTAATATAATATTTTGCAGCAATATCTAGTTGTAGTGGCAGTGAATTGTCCAAGGATGCTGCTGTGGGGGGGAGCTGATGCAGTGGGATGGGAGGGGTGACACAGGGAACTGATGGAACTGAAAGGTGGCAGTGAGAGACACAAAGAAATCGAGTCCAAAGGACTCGGTTTCTAAGCTTAAAAAACGAGTTTATTAAACTTGTTTTCAAAGCCTTGAAACCAACTTCATTGAACTCGGTTTTCAAGCCTGGAAATCGAGTTCAATACTGTCGGTTTCCAAGCCTGGAAACCGAGTTCATTAAACTCGTTTTCTAGGCTTGAAAACCGACAGCCTTCAACTCGATTTCTGGTAAATGATAAAATATAAAAACCCAGAAATCGACTCTGCTTAACTCGAATTGCTAGAATCCAAAATAGTTTAAAACGTTTCCTAACTAATGATATTGTTTGGGTTTTGTTGTTATTTTCTAAAAAATCCCCATTGTTTAGCAACCTTTCTCTTGACATAGGGGCTTTTACCATATTCCCCACCCCCCACCAAAAAAGGAATAAAAAATTTCTCATGAGCTCCTTTTGTTCTTACTAATGGGTGCTACATAGGGCCTTATAATCGTGTTTATGATTTTATTTTATGATGAACTGATGGTCTTTTCTGTTTAAACTTTGTCATGTTGACATATCTGGAAGGAAAAAAAACCCTTGATTGCAGTAGATATAGGTGTTTTCTTAGGACTGGGGAGGATGTAGAATTCATGTTGTGGGTTTTTTAGAATTTAGAGGATGCTCTATGTGAAAATACTTGGTATAAGCTCTTCTTCTATGTCTTTCTAGGCTTTAACTATGTACTGTAACAATTTTGTTTTATACAGAAACTGTTACTAGTTCATAGACTTTGTAAATATTATACAACATTAAACAACCATTCGTCTCAAAACACTTTACAAGTATTACATACAGCAATAATTGTTTTGGTGCTGGTTTATTCTTGTGATGGCTTGCAGGAGCTCACAGTTATCCTATCAAGTCTTCTCCCAGTAGTTTGCATTAGTAGTGACAGCAAAGAGCACTCTGATTTCTCAATGGCATTGAAGATGTAATTACCAATTCTGTTTTGTGTAAATTCTTTCATTATAAGAACTTCCATTTCTTCTAGTTAGTGTTGAAGTTGAATTTATGAGGGTTTTTTTTTTTTCTTTAAATTAATTTTAGCCAGTGGTTTGACTTTTTTTTTTCTTCTTCATAGGACTGCAGCAAGTTATTATTTGGTTCGTTTCTGAAATTTTGGTTTCTAACATTTCCTGTTTTCAATTGGAAGGATTAACATCTCATTTTCTTCTCCTGGTTTCCCTGCTACCCCTCTCCCTTGGCATTGTTATTACTAAACAGTTGTAGCTATGCTGATGGATGTTGTTTCTTGCCTTAAGTGGTGATTATCATGTCAGTGTGCTGTCTTATATTTGATGATGATATTTATTCTAATTTGGCACTGGACATCTAGATTTTATATTTGAATGCATGTTTGCTTTGTGACAGACATTTAATGAAGTTCCGTGCTCCAAATCCAAGTTATCCCACTTCAATTTCCATGTGAAGAGGTGGCAGGAATACCAGAAGGATGTGACAATCTTGACAAGCTGCTATAGAATTGGGCAAGTTTCTTCACATCAACCAGTGGAAATTTTGTTTGAGAAGCTGACACCACAACCAAGCTGCATAATCTCCGACTTGTGCTTGCCTTGGACAAGTGATATTGCTCGCAAATTTCACATTCCAAGGATTTTTTTTCCACAGAGGTAGTTGCTTTTGTCTCTTGTGCTTTCACCATTTACGTGTTCACAAGGCTCAAGAGAAGATATCCTCTGAGTGAGAGTAATTTATCGTGCCTTGCTTGCCTGACCATGTAGAATTTATTGAATCCTAACTGCCTTTTCCTAGAGATTCAAGAATGAAGAAACTTAGTGAGCAAATGGAAGCAGCTAACTTAGCCTCATATGGGGTCATTGTAAATACTTTTGAAGAGTTGGAGTCAGCATATGTCAAAGAATACAAAAAAGCATGGGAAGACAGTCTGGTGTGTTGGCTCTATTTCGCTTTGTAACCACACCTCTTAATGTCATCTGACTCAAACCAATCATCAACTGTGCCATTGATTTTGGACTCCCTATCCAACTAGTCTAACTCCAATTGCCACTTCATGAGGCCAGCTTGCCAGAAGGATGTGAAAACATCAATACAGTCCGCTCATGTGGCTTAGGAACTTCTTTGATGTTGCTAATAAGTCACAACAACCACTAGAACAATTACTTGAAGAGATGAAACCTAGTCCAAGCTGCATAATAGCTGATTCTCAGCAAAAAAAAAGCTGCATAATAACTGATAAAAATCTTGCTTGGACATGTGATATTGCTACCAAGCTTGATATACCAAGAATTTTATTTGATGGAACAAGTAGTTTCAATCTCATGTTGTCATAATATACTTGCATCCAAGGTCAATGAGAGTACTAGTGTCTCTGATTTAGAGCCTTTTGTTGTGCCTAGTTTGCCTGATCAAATTGAATTAACTAGAGCACAGTTACCTACGAACTTGAATACAAGCTTGAAGGATTTCAAAGATCTTCATGAAAAGATAAATGCTTTTGAAGAAGGAGGTTATGGGGTCATGGTTAATCGTTTGTTGACTGGGACCAAAATATGTTAAAAGGTATGGTAAGACAAATGGAGATAGATTTTGGTGTATTGGGCCGGTTTCACTTTCCAACAAGGCTGACTTGGACAAGGCTTAGAGAGGTAACAAGTCCTCAATTAATGAAAACCAGTGCCTCAAGTGGCTTGACTTGTGACCTCAAAACTCTGTTGTTTATGCTTGTCTTGAAAGTCTTTCTCGTGTTATATTATTACAACTAACAGAGCTTGGTTTAGGATTAGAAGGGTGTGACCGGCCATTCATCTAGGTGATTAGAGAAGATAAAAATGGGGAGATTAAGAATTGGATAATGGAGGATGGCTTCGAAGAAAGGACAAAAGCAAGACGCCTCTTTGATCCGGGGTTAGGCTCCACAAGTACTGATCTTGTCACACCCTGCAATTGGAGGATTTTTGACAAATTGTGGTTGGAATTCAACGCTAGAAGAGATTTATGCTAGTGTGCCAATGGTAACATGGCCTATGTTTTTTGCTTATCAATATTTTTAATGAGAAGTTGGTGAGAGAGTGGGGGCTAAAATTGCTATTCCCTTAGGGGATGAAGAGAAGTTTGGGGTATTGGTGAAGAGGGAGGAAGTTAGGGAGGCTATAGGAAAGATAGTGACCGAAAGGGAAAGAAAGGGAAGATAGACAAGAGAGAGCAAGAAAGCTTGCAAAGATGGCAAAGACAGCAATAGAAGAGGGAGGATCTTTTTACCTTGACATTGCATTGTTAATTGAAGATATTAGGAAACTATCCATGGCACTTAAGGCTCATGAGATATTTGTGGCTACACTATCTGAATTATAAGTAGCTTGTGAACTTTCATTTTCTACTTTTTAAGAGAAATTTCTAAAATTTTAATATAAGATGATCTTCCCAATTTTATAACAAATTGAGAGAATCATTTTTTAAAGATAAATAAGAAGATAATTTTTAATTTTTCTTTTTCACTATTACAATTAATGGAAAAGGATCATATTCATACATTATCATAAATAGTGACACTTATATATTTGGGATGCTAGTGTACCCTTCAATATTAGCCAATAGGCTCAATAAAAGTTATTAAAAAAAAAACTTAGATTCAACTTTTGGTGTAGTACATTAAATTTCCAATTAATTTCAAATTCATAGCTACATTGACCTATATAGTACAAACAATATTATCTTTTCCGATAAAAATTAAATTCAATACACATATGCTTAAATTTATTTTAGAATTCTAAGTCATTGCACCTACAGAATTGCACATGTATTTTATCTAAATTATAATATTACACCACCAAATGAAAGTTGATCATGAGTTATGACCACACACAAACGCAAACAATACTATTACTTTGTTTAGTTGTCATTAACTCTGTAGTGGGGATCGTAGAAAAAAATAATAATAAAAAGCTTTGTAGAGGGGCATAGCCGCATGGGTAACTATGTTAACATGTTTTGAATGGACTGCATTTAAAATGACAATATATCATTTACATCAAAATTAAGTCCTTTTTGGTATTTCTTCTAAAAAAAAAATATTTTTGGTAATTTGCATCCGCAACAAAAAATTTATAGTTTTCAAACCGCAATTTTTATATATTTTACCAAACATTTAATATTGGCTTTCAAAATTGTGTTTTCAAAACGCACATTTAAAAAATGCAAAATTTTTAAAAACGTAATTTTCAAAACGGTCTATTCAAATAGACCCTAAATCTTATAAGTGAAGACCAAAATCTTTCTAACCTAGACTAGGAAGCTTTCACTCCAAAATTTGATTATACTAGCTTATAATCTTATAGTACACATTGGTGCATATCAAAAATAAGACTTTTTTTTTTATCAGATAAAAAATAAGACCTAGAAACATATTAGTACCAATGTTCATTTTTGAATTTTTGTCTACTCTTAAAAAACCGTTGTAATAATTTGCAAGATAAACAATGTATTTTTTTTTTTTTTTGAGAAACGGATAAACAATGTATTTGGTTCTTATTCTTTACATAATATATCAATTTAGTCCATAACCTTTCAATTGTGTCAATTTAGTTTTGAATTATTTAGTGTCATATCAATTTAATCTATGCCATTATTAATTGGAAGGAAATTGCTGACGTAACAAACGACGAAAATAATAAGTTAATTTTCATTGATGTAACAATAAACTAATATATTGTTTTTACTGTTTGTCATTTCAGCAATTTCCATCCAAGAGAAAACATCATGAATTAAATTAACAGGATACTGTAATCGTGTAAACAATAGAAATCGTAATTTACTTTTTATTTTTTGGTTGTATTTATCGCTTAAATTTATAGCGGTAAAAACTAAAAACTAGGAAAGAAAATATATTTCTGGTGAAAGAAAAGGAAATATACGTTTTCTCCTGGAAGAAAACGACATGGATTAAATTAATAGGACATCGAAATCTTGTAAACGATAAAAATCGTAACTTACATTTTATTTTTTGGTTGTATTTATCTCTTAAATTTATAGCGTAAAAACTAAAAACTAGGAAAGGAAATTCTAGCCTCATCACACGATGAGGCTAGTAGTATATAGTATAGATACTTCTGGTCGAAGGAAAGGAAATATACGAGTGCGGTATAAAAAATTAGTAAAGATAAAGAAGCGTGTGGAAAAAGACGATTTGACCCTTACTTTCCAAACAAAGAAAGACAGGGCTTGCTTGCTCATTCGGTCCATTTCTAAAAAATTGTCAATGTCGAACAGAGACTCAGATCACCGGGAAGACGACCTTCAGTCAATAATCCTCGAGCAACGCCGCGAGCTCATGGCGGCGCAAGCCCTAGACTCCGACCTCGACTTCGCCTTCCATCTCCAACTCCAAGAAGCCCTCGCCGCCTCTCTCGCCCTCCAACCTTCCACTTCTACTTCCACTTCCTCAATTCCCGAACCTCACCACACCTCCACCACCACCACAGAAAACGGCGGCGTTTCGAGCTTCTCTGTTCTCCAATCCGACGAACTGGAGAAATTGGTGCAAGAAGTGAAGGACCGGGAAGCGAGCGAGTTGGAGATGCGGAGAGTGAGGGAAGATCTCAACCGTCGGATCCACGACGAGAAATTCGCGCGCGAGATACTGAGAATTCCGGAAGATGACTGGAAGGAGTGGGGCGACAATTACGAAAAGCCCCTCCCCGGCGAGGGTTGCTCGAAATCGAAACCAGTGGCGGACAACAACAACAACGACGACGACGCCGTTTTCAGAATTTACACGAAAGGCTTGGTGAGCGTGGAAGAGATTAGGGGTGTGAAAACTGCGTTGGCGGGAATAGGCGTGGCGATCTGCGATCCGAATGATAATGTGATATTCCAAGTGAGGAAACCACTTGTTGGAAATGGAATGAGCAAGAATGCTGCGGAGGCCAAAGCTTTGATCGATGGCTTAAATGCTGCTATCGCTTTGGAGTTGAAGCGTGTCACTGTTTATTTCGACTACAACCCGCTTTACCAATTTGTATGCCTCTCTCTCTCTTTGTCTCTTCCTCGGTTTTCGTGTTTTATTTTTTAATTTAATACCTGTTTTATTAGTTTTATTTTATGTATGAATTAATTATTAGAAAAGACTGCCAAAATGTCACAACTTTTGCCACTGAGAAAAAGTTGAGTCAAGGTGAGAGTGATCATGTACTACTTTGAGTCAACTCCTTCATAGTGTGCCCACAAATGAACTGATGGTTATTACAAGTGTCTTGAGTCTTGACACTTCAAAGACAAAAAATAAAAAAAAATCAAAGCATTGATAGTTATGAGCAGTTTATTCACATTTATTCTTCATGATTTTAGTGCAAAAAGTGGGAAGTGGGTCTATAATAGTTGCATTTGGGAGAGGATTAAGTTCATTGCTTTGTGTGCACCAGACCCGATGAGATGCTGTTACATGACAAATTTTGGACATATGGCAACATTTTACTGGCTCTGCTGCACAGGGCACTAAACCCAAGCTGAACCTGTGTACTGCACTCTCCAAGTGTGCTTGTTCCCCTCCTTCTTCCTTACCATAGCAAGTCTTTGTGGAATAACTCCAATGAGAAGAAAGAAGAAGGCGTTAAGAGGACAATCCTGGCCCAACCCTACACACTCTAAGATCCTTTTTCAAATCAAACTTACTCCCATTTTGAGTAAAGAGATAGATAAGTAACCACATCCCATTGCACTGGTCGGGGGCATTTGTAGTGACTGAGGGGGTCAAAGACCAAGCAATGAGTTATTTATCAGCCAAGCATTGACTCCATAGGAATGTGTTAAATTTTAATGGAGTGCGCTGTAAAATTAACTCCGGGAAGGTAGAATAGAAATTAGTATGATAAAATATAATCAAATAATATGATAAAGGCGTCAAAATGAACAAACAAGACGTTCAATAAAAATAGAGGAGTTTGAAATATATTATTTTTCTTATTTGATCCCTTTTTTTGTGGAATTAATAAGATTAATATGTGAGTATTTTGGAGCATTTAAAAAGTGAACCCCAAAGAGTTTTATTCTCCAAATAGTAGTATAGATGAAATACTTCAAAGGTGACTTCAACAATCAAATGTGAGCATAATTATGATAAAAGAAATCTGTCGTGATCCATAATAAAATGGCTGGTTATGATGGTCACGGCCATCCTCATTTTTTGGGGCTTGGGACTGGCTGTGAACAAAATGTGTGACACTAAGGAGTAAGGACAGGCACAGGCAGATTGGTGAATGATAATATTTATATGTTTTGAAGTACCACTTTGAGAAGCTCGTTTTTTAGAGTTGTGTGGTGTCTTTTTGTTTGGAAAATGCTTTTTGATGATTACTTTAATGATGGTGTTTATAATATCCTTTAATTCTAGAAATGTATTATAGTTTTTACAACTTTGTTTTGGTCTTAAATATATTTACATGCCCTCTTTATTGAGGTATTGTGTTTTACCAATGCAGGTTAGTGGAAGATGGCCACCAAAGCAGCGCAAGATTGCAGTGCTAGTAAATCAGGTGACTCTTCTCCGAAAAAATTTTATGTATTTCAACCCCAAGCTTGTGGCACGGAATGATGTTAAATTTGCGTTTAAACTTGCAAAAGATGCAATAGTGTCTCAGGTTACCAGACCTGCAGAATCTAGCCATGGAAATAATCTAAATGAGGCTTGTGTAATTTGTTTGGAAGATGCTGATGTCAGTCGGATGTTCTCAGTTGATGGCTGCCTACACCGGTATTGCTTTTCTTGTATGAAACAGCATGTTGAGGTGAAGTTGCTTCATGGGATGGTGCCCAAATGCCCTCATGAAGGCTGTAAATCAGAGCTTGTTGTTGACAGCTGCAGAAAGTTCTTGCCACCCAAGTCAATTGAGACCATGAGCCAACGCATTAAGGAAGCTTCAATTCCTGTTGCAGACAAAGTTTATTGCCCAAATCCAAGGTGCTCAGAATTAATGTCAAAAAGTGACATTTTGGAATATAGCAAAGATTTTCTGGATGTTGAACGATCTGGAGCCAGGAAATGTGTAAAATGCCATGGCCTGTTTTGTATTGATTGCAATGTCTCTTGGCACAGTAACATGACATGTTTTACCTTCAAAAGTTTGAATCCTCATCCCCCTGCAGAAGATGTAAAGCTGAAGTCTCTTGCTACAAGGAATCTTTGGCGCCAGTGTGTTAAATGCAACCATATGATTGAACTTGCTGAAGGTTGCTACCACATGACTTGCAGGTATTCCCTTCTATCCAAGTATCATTGCTTTTTTTGGTTGCCAAAGGTCATTATTGCTTGTCTTTTTAACGCATGTAAGTAGCATCTTTATTTACATATTAAAAATGTAGCTTCTAAGAACGTATATTTTAAATCCATTGTTTTGCATGTGGACTACACAAGGTGAAGAATATAAGTTTAGAGGATTATATATCTCTCTTTGTGGCCAAGTCTACATGATCTTGATGCCATAACTAGGTCTTCTTCTTCTTTTTTTTCTTTGCAATTACCTGCTTGCTCCTTTATTCTCTGTTTACATTACCTATTAAGGAAGTGGAGACTTTGTCTGTAAAAACAGATTTGGTGGCTTAATTGGAGTCCTTGGTGTTGTCATTAAAACCATTCTCTATCTTAACTTGTTATAAAAGAAACTTGGCCATCAAGGAATATGTTTATAAACACTGTGGCTGAAATGAGAATATAGGAGAAAAATATGCTTAAGATTGTTTTGTCATGCACACTGAGGACCAAGTCAGAGGCATTAGAAGAATATAAGGCAACAAAATAAGGTAGATTTAGACTTGGAAGGCTTGATGGTCGTGGATTCAATGGAAGACAAGGTTGTACATAGAGATGAATGAGACTAATGTTACTACCATCTTGCTGCTGTTGTGTGTGTGTATATAGGTTTCCCTCACCACGCCAACGCCCCCCCGCGGGCCCTTTTTTTTCTCACCAAAAAAAGGAAATTGTTTAGAGTTCATTCCATTTAAAGTTAGGTTCTGCATATTTATTAGTGATTTACTACTTGGAAGTTAGAATTGAAGCCTATTTAAATCTACCTAATAACCATTTATTTTCTTTTTTTATGGTTACATTTTGTAGTTGATTATATTGCTGCTTGTGCTTTTATTGCTTTTCAGGTGTGGGTATGAATTCTGCTACAATTGTGGAGCTGAGTGGAAGAACAAGAGAGCGATGTGTTCTTGTCCACTTTGGGATGAGGATCACATTTGGCTTGAACAGGATAGAGACTTTGATGAAGACGATGAGGATGAAGATGAAGATGATGAGTACTACGACTCTGATTCTGATTACTATTGAACAAATATCTTCCCTTCAACCACCCCCCTCCCCTTTTCCCTCCTCTCTTCTTTTCAACTGCTTGCTCACAAGTCACGAATTTTTTCATTTCATATTTTATTAGGGACGATGAAAGAAAGCGTGAAAAATGGATGAGCAAAACAGAAAAGTAAATTTGAAGGAGACGATATTGTAAAAAGCATTCATGTTGACTATTTGACATAATTTTGAGAAAGTATCTTCCGAGCCCACTTTATGGAGTTGGCCTCTCACAAGTACGATTGGCTTGTGAGAGACCCTCTCCATAGGGTGGACACATTATATAAGTTCTGCATCTTAAAAATGTTATGGTTTGGTATTGCTGTACCGTGTGGATGATTCTGCTAGAGAAAGGAGCTATTCCTCCGATAAAGGCTCCTAAATTAAGCTGCACTTAAGGAGTAATTCCCATAATAAAAGGTTGCTAAAGCAGTTAGATATAGGCTAATTTCATTTTAATGGTGAGTTATGTATACCGGACTGCGTCTTTGTTTTACTTTACACTTAAACAACACACTTTCATAACATGTCTTGTATGCAACTACTTCGTGAGAGTTGATAGAATCATAGAAAGGTTGCTTCAGCAGTTTTTTTTTTTTTTTTTTTTTGAGAAATAATTACAACATGCTGCTAACTTCGCAGTTCGAACATTTTCATTCCTAGACTCTCAAGTACTTTGTATGTGAGGAAGTGCTAATTCAGCTACAAGGCCTTTGACTTTAAGCAGTTAGATATAGGCTAACATGACTCACATTCAAGTCTTTTAGTTTGAATTCTTTGCTATGCATGCAAAGTTAGCATAAGACCTAGAACCTCTCCACCTTTCTTACTCAACCTTGACAGCAGAAATTGTAGTCCAGGAGTTGAAACCCTGCTGTTTGATTCTATCTTATTTCTTTGTTTATAAAAAATATGTATTTCAATTAATATTAAATTAAGTGCCTTTAAAAAAAAAAAATTATGTGTGTATTAAAAACACTCTTATCTTCCATATATTAAAAGGATTTGGAAAGTTAATTATTACTTTTTTTACTGTAAAAAATACCCATAATTTAATTAATCTAAACCAATCAAAATGGGGTTAAAATGATAAATTCATTCCTAAATAAATTCCTACCCACATTGAAACACTACTTCTACTTCTACATTAAAATACTATCCCACGTTCTTTAAAAAAAAACTACCCAGCCACCCAAAAAAAAAAAAAAAAAAAAAAAACTCCCCACGTTCAAATAATGCTCTATCAATTATCTACCCACAACTCTCACAAATACAAACTCTTCCCAAATTTAAAAAAAAAAAAAAAAAAAAAGACTCTTCCCGCAACCTTTAAAAATTAATAAAAAAAAAACCCTAATAAAAAAGAAACACACTCTATCAATTATCTACCCAAGTTCCTATTGAAAAAAAAAGTTCTATCCAAATAAAAAAAACACTCAATGCACCAAAACACTCCCCACGTTCATTAAATTAAAAAAAAAAAAAGAAAAAGAAAATCTCAGTAGCTGCACTTCTTGCCCGCACAAATGCATAATATTTATTACACCCCTAGGAATTTTTTTATAATTGGAAAATGTAATAATTTCAAATTATAATGGATGCAAATTATCTATTTATATATATATATATATATATAAAACCGAAACCTTTGGAGCTTCCACAATTTTCCACGTCATCACTATTTTCTTTTTCTTTTTATTTTTATTTTAGATTCTTTTTATTTTTGGTTTTATATCTTATCAAGTATTACAATAGTATAGTTTAAATAAAACTCTATTAGATATATGTTTCAAAAGCTTGAAAATTCTATTTCAACTAAAATTCTATAACAAAAATTTTCACAAATATAAACTTCTGCCAAGGTCGAAACCCTTCATACTCACTCAAATTTTCACAAAGAAAACACACATATCAAATTGAAGCCATAGTAGGAAGAAAGTTGATTCTTCAACGAGAACAAATCCTGTAGTATAAAGGCCACCTAATCGCTTTTAGCTTTGAACTCGATTGTCTTATTAACAACAAAGTCTATGAATTGCAGTGATGGACAATCGTCCACAAATAACATCCACGCAAGGGCTTGATGTTCTTCTTAATTATCTCATATAATTCTAGGAATTATTTTATTTAATATTTTTTGGAATTAATATATTTAGATGGTTGGCATAGCAGACAACGTAAAAACAATTTTCTGTCATTTATGTTGCCTTCTGCATAACCCTAAATCAATGTTGAAAGGTTGTGTTTTACAACCATCTGATTTTGGTAACCAAACCCCGCACCTATGATTGTTTATGATTATTTTTGTTCATTATTTGTAGTTTACAGGGAGTTGCAACCTGTTTTCTTCTCTGATCAATGCTGCGCTAACTGCAATGATAGATACTGCTAAGTATAAGAATAAGTCTTCACCTTCTTTGGACAGACTTAAGAGTGGGGGGTTGCTCAGGTAGTGCTTCAACTCTTGGAACGCTATTTCGCATTCCTCCGTCCAAGCGAACGCTTTCTTCAAAGTCTTGAAGAATGGAAGGCATTTGTCTGTGGCTTTAGAGACGAACCTATTGAGGGCTGCTACTCTTCCTATGAGGGATTGTACTTCTTTAATTGTCTTTGGTAAGGACATCTCTAGGATAGCCTTAACTTTCTTGGGGTTTGCTTCAATTCCTCTTTGCAACACCATAAACCTGAGGAATTTCCCTAAGGAAACCCCAAAAGCACATTTGGATGGGTTCAGCTTCATGCTGTACTGTCTAAGTGTGTTAAACGTCTCCTTGAGGTCATCCAAGTGATCCTCTTCGTCTTTGCTCTTGACAAGCATATTATCAACGTATACCTCCATGTTTCTCCCGATCTGTTTCTTGAACATCTGGTTCACCAACCTTTGATAGGTGGCCCCTGCGTTCTTGAGTCCAAAAGGCATGACCCGGTAGCAGTAGAACCCTTGGCTGGTGACAAAGGCAGTTTTTTTCTTGATCTTCTTCAGCCATTTGTATCTGGTTATATCTAGAAAATGCGTCCATGAACGTGAGAAGTTTATGTCCGACGGTGGAATCTACCAGTTGATCAATTCTAGGCAAGGGAAAACTGTCCTTCGGGCAGGCTTGATTAAGATCTGTGAAATCGACACACATTCTCCACTTCTTGTTTGCTTTCTTGACCATGACCACGTTGGCCAACCACTTAGGGTAGTGAAATTCCCGAATGAAATTTGCAGCAAGCAACTTATTTACTTCGTCCATTACTACTTTGTTTTGTTCGGGGGCAAAGACTCTTCTTCTTTGCTGGATGGGCTTCTTTTCTGGGTCAACGTTTAGGCAATGCTGGATAAGGCTTGTTGGGATCCCTGGCATGTCTTCGTGGCTCCAAGCAAATACATCGAGGTTATCTTTCAGGAAGTTGATGATCCCTTCCTTCATTCTGGGACTTAGATTCGTTCTTATTTGGGTCGTCTTCTCTGGACTTCCTTCGACCAACTCTATCGTTTCTAGCTTCTCAACGATTTCTGGTGTTTTTTCCTCGATTGTCCACATATGGTTCTTTTTTGAGGCCAGGATGGCCTGGTAACACTCTCTTGCCAACACCTGGTCTCCTTTTATCTCTCCGACCCCCTATTCTATTGGAAATTTTACCTTCAGACAGTACGTGGAAGTAGCAGCCTTCCAACGGTTAAGTGTAGGTCGTCCTATGATCACATTGTAGCACAAGGATGAGTCTACCACCAAGAAATTGTGTTGGTTGGTTACCTAGAGGGGGTACAAGCCGGCAGTGACTGTTAACGTCACTATCCCCTTGGGGTATACTTTGTCTCCACTGAAACTGAAAAGGGGAAACTCGAAAGGACGAAGTCTCTTTGGGTCTACCTTTAGTTGCTGGAAGGCGGAAAGGTAGATAATGTCAGCCGAGCTCCCATTGTCTACCAGAACTCTCCTCGTATTGAACCCTTCGATCATGATCATAATGACCAGTGGGTCATCATGAGGTTGCTTTACACCCCTGGCATCTTCTTCTGAGAAGTACATGTCTTGGTTTGTTCGTCTTTGCTTCAGGGGAGGTAGATTGTCAACACTGTTTACCTGCCTTTGGTGTGACTTCCTGAGGGATCTGAACAATCCCCCTCTAGTTGGTCCCCCCGCGATAGTTTTAATTTCCCCTAGTGCATTCTGTGGACGAGGCGGGGGGCAGTCTCCATCTCTCCTTGAACCCCCGTGCTGATCTTTCTGGTTGTATTTGCTGGAATCTCCCCTTTTCACATACTGTTGTAGTTTTTCTTTTCGTATAAGTTTTTCAATCTGCTCCTTTAGATCATTGCAATCCTCTGTGTAATGTCCATGGTCTCTGTGAAAGCGACAGTATTTCCTCTTATCGCGCGAACTAGGCGGTGAATGGAGTGGCCTCGGCCATTTAAGAGATGGTTCGTCTCTTATTTCTGTCAGAATTTGGTCAACAGGCATCACTAATGGTGTAAACTTCATTGGACAAGGGTTCTTGTCCTCCCTTCGTCATTTCATCGATCAGCTCGATCTCTCTTTTGTCCTCTTCGATCATCTTTTTTTTCCTTCTTCTTTTCCTTGCTTCTTCTTGCTCCATCAATGGTTGCCAGAGCTTCTTCAGCATTCATATACTTCTGTGCTTTCAATAATGCCTCGGCCATCGTTTTGGGGGGATTTTTAGCCAAGGAAGCCACGAAATCTCTGGACTTCAATCCTGCCTTGAAGGTCGTGAGTTGGACCTTATCGTCTGTCTCGTCTACTTCCAGCATTCCTCGGGTGAAGCGTGTTACGTAAGACCTCAATGGTTCCTTCTTTCCTTGTTTGATGGTGAGCAAATGGTCGGCAGTCCTTTTCGGATGTTGCCCACCGACAAAATGACGGACAAAGGAACTGCTTAGTTGCTCGAAGTTATCAATGGACGACGTTGGCAACTTGTTGAACCACTCCCTGGCTGCCCCTTTGAGGGTAGTGGGAAAGGAGCAGCACAAAATCTCGTCAGGGGGTTGTTGAAGACCCAGGGTTGTCTTGAAGTTATTCAGGTGATCCAGTGGGTCTTTCAGCCCATCGAAGAGCTCTAGCTGTGGTAAATGGAACTTGGAGGGCACTGGGCACTCCTAAACGGCCATGGTGAAAGGCGAATTTGTCTTCTTGACTATCCTTTCCAAGCTTTGGTTTGTCTATCCTTTGATGGCGTTTCTCAATTCATCCATCTCCTTTCTCATTTCCTTGAGTAGATCTGGGCTCACCTCTTCTGGAGTGCTGGTTCGTCTCTTGTTACTATCTTCATCGTCATCCCTGTTAACGTCTGTATGGCTGTCTTCCTGGTGCAATCGCTGCCTCATCTCCTGGTTTTGCCTGGTAAGTTCCTCCACAGTGGCTGCGAGTGACTGAATCTGTAGGGCCAATGCGGCAGGATCTAGGCTAGTATTGGATTCCATTTGGACTTGTGAGTTAATTGGGACAAATCACGTGCTGAATAGTAATCTTCCCCACAGATGGCGCTAAACTGATGATGTTCGAATCGTCAGTAAAAAGATTCTTCCAGCCTGGGATTGTCCGCAGCTTATCCTGATCCAGAGATAAGTCAAAAAGAAAATATAGTCACCGGTGTGGTGCCTGCCACAGAGCCTCTGATGCCAAAGTTAGAATAGCTAGAACTTGGGAAGAAAGTAATTTGGGTGTTTTTGAAGATTTTTTAGAGTTCCTTTTTCTCGGGCTTTATCAATGGGCATATATAGGAGTCCTCTTCCTAGCCGTTGGCTTTGCTTTAATGGTGGAATCATTGCAGGATTCGTAACGCCTATGCGAGGTGTCAAATGGACAGAATGATCTCCCAACGGCACTGAAGACCACTATTTGTTTATGTAACGCCTCGCCATAATTGAGGGATGATGGTTGAGTCTTTGGCAGGCAGTTCTTCCCGGGCTTGGTTGATTCCAGTATCGTCCTTGTATATCATCCTTCTAGGGTGAACGAATATATCTTCAGGACCATCAGTGACTTCATTCTCGTATCAGTAATGCCTTCATAGAACATTGATGGTGGGTTATTTCCCCAACAGTATAGAAATTCATCATTTCTTTGTAACGCTTCATTAATGATTAAGGATGGACGAGTCTATTCCAGCTTGACAACGATCATTGGTTGGACGGTTTCTAGGATTGTCCTCGTCATTGTGTCGTCCTATAGACGAAGGTATAATCGGGATCATTAGGTGCGGTTGTGAGTAGTGAAGTTGATGAGCTTCAAGCTCTCATTGAAGCTCTCTATAAATCTCTGACCTTGGATTTGAAAAGCGTCACCTTTTTCTGTGACGATTACATGCTTCACCAATATGTGAGTCAATAATAACCTTATTATTATTTTACTTTAATTTGACATTTTTTTTAATAGAGTTGGATCTGTCTTATTATTGTAAATTTTGGATTGCTTTGTTTGTGGATATGTTTGGTTGTATTGATTATTATTTTATTGAGTTTAATAAAGTTTGTATAACTGTATTGGTGGGTGTGGTTTTGATGGTCGAATATTTGTTGTAAAGGCACATGGGAAATGAAACAATTAAAATGGAGGACGCTAGAGTTATAGAAATGTGATAAAGGGTGATTTCGTTTTTGTTTTTGTTTTTGTTTTTTTGTTGGGTGGTGAGTAAATTTGCTAAGGCATTCATAATCTAGGTATTCGTAATCTCACTAATCCCGATATTTGGTGTGTTATAATGTGCGTTTAATGTGATGCACATTACTATAATGTGACATTAAAATTTTTGGTTTATTTTATTTTTTCTAAAATTATCATAATCTAAAATTATAAAATATATCATATCACTTTAATCTCATCACCTTCCTTTTATTTTCTAACGTTACCAAATTTTATTTTAAGTTTGCATTTAAATATGCAAGAGATGCTATAGTTTCTCAAATTATATGGGCTGAAGAAACTAGCAAAGGAAATTTGGAGACGTGTAATTTGCTTTGAAGATATTGATGTTGATAAGATATTTTCAGTTGATGGTTGCCTGCACAGATATCGCTTTTCTTGTATGAAACAGCATGTGGAGGTCAAGTTACTTAATGGAATGGTGGCAAAGTGCCCTCATGAAAACTGTATGTCGGAGGTGAGTATTGATAGCTGCGGAAAATTCTTGGCACCAAATTTGGTTGAGGTCATGAGCCAACGCATCAAGGAATCATCTATTTCTCCTACAGAGAAAGTTTATTGCCCATATCCCAGGTGCTCAGCATTAATGTCAAAAAGTGAGGTTTTACAATATACTAAAAATGTATACATTGATGCGGAAGAATTTGGAGCCAGGAAATGCATGAAATGTCATAATTTTTTCTGTATCAAATGCAAAGCCCCTTGGCATTTGAATATGACCTGCTATGATTACAAAAGATCAAATCCTAATGCCCATCCAGGAGATAAAAAGCTAATCGATGGCGCCAGTGTTTGAAGTGCAACCACATGGTTGAACTAGCTGAAGGTATTTTTTTTTTTTTTTTTTTTTTTTTTTTTGAGAAGTGAAATACTTGTTGATATTAAACAAGAAAAGGATAATCATCCAATACAAAAGCCATAACTCGCTCGCTGGGCTAAAGCGTGTGCAACTGCATTGCATAGCCGACCAACATGAGCAAACGAAATTCTCAGAAATGAGTTTGATGGGGATTTGATGTCCCTAATTAAATGCCCTCCCTGGGAATTTTCCTTGCCAGTACCCCTTAAAGAATTGACTACAGATTTAGAGTCGCCTTCGCAAACCACCTGCTCATGACCCGTTTCTGCAGCAAAGGAGACGGCACGCTTGGCAGCAAGAAGTTCCAATAATTCAACGGAAGGAGGCTTTACAATTTGCTCGGACATGGCAGCCAACACCTGGCCCTCGCCATTTCGGATTACCACTCCTAATCCCGCTTTCTCTGATTCATTGTACCAAGCACCATCAAAATTAATCTTCACCAAGCTAGCTGCTGGCGGACACCATCTGCGAGAAACAGTCCGTCGTTTGAGAGGTTTTGGACTGACCAACCCCCTGAATTCACAGAGATAATTTTTTGCAAAACCAGCAATGCTGTGGAGGGGCAGGGGATGGTCTTGTTGGCGAGATTTGTTTCTTTGGAACCAGATTGACCAAGCCGTAGTAGCAAATAAAGGAACTAAGGCCAGTTTTGCTCGGATTTTTTGCAAGACATCCGAGAAAGACTCAGAGTCCGATGGACAACAAACCACCCAATTAAAATCTGAATTCCAAACTACTTTGATGTAGGTACAGCTCCATAAGGTGTGCACCATAGATTCCGAACTACCAGAACAACAAGGACAGCCTGATTCTTGAAGTATTTTACGCTTCAGCAGATTTTCCTTTGTTGGCAGTGAGTTTGTACAGGCCTTCTAGAGGAAATGTTTGATCTTCCCAGGAACTTTCAATTTCCAAATGCTTTTCCAGAAACTCTTCATAGAATCCGAGGTTTGAGAGCGATTGGGGTCAGGAGAAAGAAATTCGCAGAGGAACTTATAGCCCGACTTCACTGAGTAGCAGCCCGATTTTTCTAGTCTCCAAACCAAAGTGTTAGGTTGTGGAATTGAGCTCAGAGGCAGAGATTTGATCAACTTTGCTTCAGGTGGGTAAAAACACAAATCAACGAGATTTGTATTCCACCAGCCCAAAGCACCATTTATCAGAGAGTCTACTGAAGACTCTGGAGCTAGATGCAACACTAGAGAGCTGATACGGCCTTCAGAACTTGGTAGCCAGGCGTCTTTATAAATCTGAACCGATTTCCCGTCACCAATTCTCCAGAGGGATCCCTTTTCAATTAAGTCCCTAGACCACAGAATACTCTTCCATGCGAAAGATCCATAAGAAGATTTAGCTTCAAAGATTGAGCAATTTGGAAAATACTTAGCTTTGAAAACTCTATAAAATAGAGATTCCTTATCCTCAATCAATCTCCACACCTGCTTAGCCAACATGGCTTTGTTAAAATTGCAAAGATCTTTAAATCCCAAACCCCCCTCACTCTTTGGTTTGCATAAAACCTCCCATTTTGCCCAATGGATTTTTCTCCTATCGCCCCTTTGTCCCCACAACCTTAGGTCGTGTTTAAAATGCGGCCTAAGACCAGACCCTTAGGCCGCGTTTTAAACGGGGCTATAGGACCTGGTCTTGGGCCGCGGTTAAAAAGTGCGGCCATAGGACCATCAATCCTATGGTCACAGGTTTTAGGCCACATTAGAAAGCGTGGCCTAAAAAAACGCGGCTATAGACTATAGCCACGTTTTTTTGACATATAGCCGCGTTTTAAAAACCCGGCCATAGAACCTTTTTTTGTAGTGTGATTATTGATTAGTAGTGTGAAGGCTTTTGTTGTAGATTGACTGCGATGGTCATCAGTCTGTATCTATTTCTCTCACCCTTTCTTTCACATTGTGTGGTTTAGTTTTTGGCAAAAAGAACAAGAAGTATCATATCTGCTAATGCTGTGAACATATAGCATCTAAGTTTTTATTTTTTATTTTTTATAGTTTTTGGCTAAAAGAACAGCAGGTATTTCCCTCTATCCAAGTGTCATTATTATTATTATTTTGGTTTCCAAAGGTCATTATTGTTTTTCTTTTAATGCATGTATGTAGTATCGTTATTTACTTATTAAAAAGGAGTAGCTTCTTTTATGTACGTATATTTTAAATCCATTGTCTTGCTTGTGGACTACACAAGAAGAAAAAGATAAGTTTAGAGGGGTTTATGTACCTCTCTTTGAGGCCAAGTCTACATGATCTTGATGCCATAACTTGGTCTTTTTTTTTCTTTGCAATTACTTGCTTGCTCCACATTACCTATTAAGGTGTTAATTTTTATCTCCTTATTCTCTGTTTACATAACCTATTAAGAAAGTGGAGACTTTAGACGACATTTGTTTATAAAACGGATGTGGTGGCTTAATTGGGGGATTCACATCTTGACCTCGGTGATTCTCAAAAAAAAAAAAAAAAAACATCTTGACCTTGGTGTTGTCATTAAAACCATTCTTTATCTTAACATGTTATATAAGAAACTTGGCCATCAAGGAACATGCATGTTTATAAAACTGTGGCTGAAATGAGAATGTTGGAGAAAAAGATGCTTAAGATCATGTAAATTGGAATGCTCTATTTTAGAGATGATGGGTTTTGGGGAGAAGTGGGGAAGATGGATGAAGGTGTGCATCTCTACAGTATGTTTCTTAGTGCTTATTAATGGGTCCCCCAGCTGGTTTTTTTTGGTAGCTCTTGTGATTTTTGTCAAGAGGATCTTTTATCTCCATTATTGTTCTTGTTGGTGATGGAGGTGTTGTGTAGGCTATTGAAGAGGACAGAAGAGGGAGACTTTCTTAGGGGTTTCTAAGTAAGTCCCAATGTGCGAGGAGGTTTGCATATTTCTCATTTTTGTTTGCTAGTAATACTATTTTTTGTGATGCATCCACGGAACAATTATTATATATTCGGATGGTGTTGAATTTTTTTAAAGCTATTACAAGGGAGGGAGACTTTCTTAGGGGTTTCTAAGCAAGTCCCAATGTGCGAGGAGGTTTGCATATTTCTCATTTTTGTTTGTTGATAATACTATTTTTTGTGATGCATTTAGGGAACAATTATTATATATTTGGCTGGTGTTGACTTTTTTTAAAGCTATTACAGGCTTGAAAGTAAATGTTGGTAAGAGTGAGAATGTGCCAGTTGATGAGGTTGGGAACTTGGATGGCTTGTATTTTATGTTGCAAGGTTGGTTGTTTGCCCATATCTTATTTGTGAATGCCTCTTGGGATTCATTTCAAGGATGCTTCGATTTGGAACCCTATTATAGAAATGATGGAGAAAAAGCTCTCAAGTTGGAAGCGATTATATTTATCAAAAGGGGGTAGACTTACTTTATTGAAGAGCACTTTGTCAAGCCTTCCAACTTATTAACTATCTTTGTTTACTATTTCAGAACATGTAGCAGACAAATTAGAGAGGATGCAAAGGAATTTCCTTTAGGGGAGACCTGATGAAGTTTTTAAATATCCGCTTATTGCTTGGGATAAGGTTGTTTGGC
>NC_044911.1:15625738-15684330 GCF_001633185.2 Quercus lobata | reverse complement strand
TTTTTCAATTTTAAAACTTTGTAAAGAGTTTTATTTTTTCATTTTTTTTTTATAATAGTTTAGAGGCAAAAATAGGGATATAAACATATTTTTTTCAATAATTTAGGGATAAAAAACGATATTTTTTAAATTTAAGGATAACAAGTAAAGCATTTTCAATATTTTATGGACTAAAGATGAATTTTTTAATAGTTTAGGGATGAAAAAAGAACTTTTTAAAGTCTAAAAATGAAAAGGTAAAAACATTTAGCAAAGTTTGGGAGTGAAGAAATAATATTTTACTCTCTAAAAAACTATTTGAATAGAAATGGCATATGCCTTTTCAAAGTGGTATACACCATTTCGTATAAAACTCTTTTTCTTTTAGAAAATTCTTAGTTTACATTATACTTGCAATGTAAATTTAAATTGAAGTGACACAAAAAATGGTAAATATTGTACACATTTGCAAAAAAAGTGTACAATTTTTATCACTTTTTGCAAACGTGTACAACATTTATCACTTTTTATGTATTACATAATATAAATATATAAAAGTCCCTTTCTTTTTTAACTTTCATCAAATTTTTGTAACTTCTTTACATCTTATACTTTCATTATCTTTTAATGGATTCCACTATCTTTAAAAATCCTTGACTATATGATTGGCTAACTTCCAACATGGACAGTTTCATGGCATAACACACACGTTTGGGAAAAAACAACTGTAAGATGAAATTGTTACAAACTAAATAGTCAAACTTTCTTTAAAAATTTGCTTTAAAAAAAACTTTCTTTTAAAATTTTAACGCTTAATTCCATGTGCGAGTACCCGATCCAGTCGCAAGACTGGCCTTCACTCATTTAGCAAAAAAAAGAAAAAGAAAAAAAAGACTGGCCTTCACTCATATTATACGCTAAATATGATCTTCCCAACTTTAATATGTGAAGTACTTGTTAGACATTATTTGTAATAAAAACCATCAATCACATCTGCACTAGATACTAAAATGATTTTTTTTTTTTTTTTTTAAGATACCAAAATGATAAGTCTAGTCAAAATTGAGACTTTTTATAGCTATTTATAAAGTTCAGATAGGCCTAGTGTCTATCCAATGTGAGACTTAACACATATCCACACAACACAAGCTGAATTAATTATCTGGATTTGGACTCTTGAGCATCACATATTTTATCTGAAATTATACACAATTAATTGAAATGCTCTTTTTTCCTCCCCAACCTTTTCTTTCAATTATATGTACACTCCTTCAACTTGAAACAACTTATTCTTTCAATTATTGTTGCGAAGGAGCTTTGGACCCTCTCGGACATACCACTAGAGAAAACCGGGATCAATCATAGGTCTTTGATGGACCTCATTTGGTATATGCTCTTCAAGCAACACACAGACACCATACTTATCGAACTAGTCGTCACAATAGCATGGAGTGCATGGTTTAGTCAAAACAAAGCTTGCCTAATGGAAGCATGACAATCCACGCAAGAAATCCTGAGACGAGCTCACTCCACACTACAAGACTATCAGCTTGCTCACCTAAGACCCACTCAGTTCAAAGAAGCCATGGATGGCCGTTGGGTCCCACTTGCGTTTCCCTAGTACAAGGTTAACGTAGATGCTGCTGTCTTCTCCCAGCTCGGCATGATCGGCGTAGGTGTGATCATCCGGGACCACGTTGGGTCTGTCATAGCAACCCTAAGCAAACGCCTCCCTCTTTCGTTGGATCCCTTGGAAGTAGAAGCTAAGGCAATGGATGAAGCCACTATTTTTGCATGGGACATTGGCGTTAGAGATGTCATTTTCGAGTCAGATTCCACTACGGTCTGCCATGCTATGGAGAACCCCACTGATGCCCCGGTCTCCATCTCTACCGTGGTCTCAGGTTTTTGCTCTAGACTTCATGCATTTCGTACCCTCCAATCAGCACACGTGGGGAGATAAGGAAATAGACCAGCCCATACTTTAGCTGCTTTTGCAAAGAATATTGATTCTTTTGTAACTTGGATGGAAGAGTGTCCACCTTTCCTTGCATCTTTGATTTCTCAAGATGCTATGTATTTCTTTGAAACTTAATTAAATGCAAGTATTTCTTATAAAAAAAAAAAAAAAAAAAAATTTGTCATGTCTACACATTATCAAATCATCTCCAATAACTTCCCCTGATTTTCAATGCATCTTTTGAAGAAGACTCCAGCTCATTACTCAATCATTTTTCAGTTATTAATCGCATCAAGACATAGTCAATACCACGAGGATCTCCTGCAACAGAATGTAATTGGAAGAATACGTTATAAAGACAATAATTATAAACAATTGAGGGATAGATGGAGGGATTTTTAATTTCGTGAATTCCAAGTAAGATACAAAAGAAAATATTAAGCATTTGATGAAGACCTCCACCATGTGCTGTGTAGTAGATAGAGTTGAATTTATTTTTTATTTTTAGAGAAATGGTTAGTTGAAATTAAAGGTGATACTTCTGTGATACTCAATTACAGCCATAGGCCTATAGTTACTTTCTGCAAGACTACAACTGAGCCCCGTCCAGAACGCACGAGTGATGCATCGTATGTAGTTTCATCTTTGTCAAAATATACTGTTAGGTTTCTACAGTAAAATTTTCAAATCGACACTACTAGTAATGACATGACAATTTTTAAACAAAAATTCTACTATCACATGAATGTAGTGACACCCTACTTGCCAGGCTTAGACTAACCCTTAGAAGTGAGCTCATGATCACTGGACTAACCATTCCTGAGGGTGAATAACTCATATTTTAAATGACTTGACAACATTTTTATTACTGAAAAATTACATATATGCTTGGACTAACCCGTTTCTTTTTGGGTCTTTCCCATTTCAAATCCAATAGAACATAAAATTCCCAAATTAATTTTTTTGAAGCAAACATATATAAAATAATCATTGATGAAATGAAGATAATCTAAGATTAGCAAAAATTAATCATTGTTAATGATAAGGATATTTTTGCAATAGGAAAATAATTCTTAACTTTAGAAGACGTCAGGAGAATGTACGTCACCACAATTGTGAGCCAACAGCACCTGTGGCCATCGGTCTCTAGAAGGGGTTCGCCTGGAACCTCGTACCTAGCACCCACAGAAGCTGAAGGCCAGGTTATAATAGTAAGATGATGCTCGCTTGTGATGACCAACCAAATGAGCCCATACCAAGCTGACGGATACATGTCTCGTACTAAGCAGATGGATCATTCCTAAGGATAGATAGGCGTACCGATGGATCCTACGTGTCCTTGCATGATCTCCACACATATTCCTATATGGAAATATCTTGTGTGCCACGCACCAAGACCATACTACGTGATTTTCATCTTCCCAATATGGGAAGATGTCCCAAAGATCTCGGTGACATTAACTCCACCTCCTCCCTATAAGGAAATCCCCTGTATTCCTAGGATCTAGGTCTACTCCGCATTACTATATAAACAATAGGTTTTCTCTTTTCTAAAGTACGTAGAAAAATCCCTAGCTCTCTCACTATAGAGTTCTTGGAGATTTCTCATTTACTGACTTAACCTTCGGAAGGTCTTTGGTTGACACCCCATCGGTGCTTTCGGCTTGGTTCTTGGTTTCTTGTTCTTTAGATACCCATTGGAGCATTCGAGAATGATCAACTCACTGATGATCTTTGTACATCATCAGTTGGCACCGTTTGTAGGAAACGAGTGATTAGCCATATCACTACTTCTAAGACAAAGAGTTGCATAGTCCATACGCGATTGATGGCTACCATTAATAGGAGACAGGGAACCCCCCCAACGCCTTGGAGAGACAGGTGCAAACCTTGGCTGCAGCAATTGAGCGGCTCACCCAACGCAACCAAGAGTTGGAGCAACAACTAAACCGGAGGAACAAACGACGTCTCGAAGATTAGCATGACAAACGAGACAACAAGGAACAGAAAGGTAGTCACCTCCCGATAGGAGACCGATAAGAAAAGGGAAGATTAGGAAGAAAGCAACATCCCAAGCAGGGAAGACAGGCATGAAGACACCGACTGCTTGTTGAAACTGGAAAGCAGTGCAATGCATATGGCGTAGGATATGTATATGATGAAGGAGAAGATGGACATGATGATGAATGCCATGAAGGGATGGGTATCCACCAACTTAGACGAGCAAGTTTAGTGGACGGACTCACCCTTCGCAGTGCAAGTAACTTCTTTCCCCTTCCCAGCCAAGTTTCGGATGCCGCAGGTGGAAGTATATGATGGGTCATGGGACCTGCTTGATCATCTCGAGTCATTCAAGACCCTTATGCACCTACATGGGGTTTTAGATGAGATAATGCGCAGGGCGTTTCCCACTACACTTAAAGGACTAGCAAGAGTGTGGTTCAGCAAACTGACCCCAAATACAGTCTCTACCTTTAAGGAATTGAGCAGACACTATATCACCCACTTTATCGGGGGCCAGAGGTACAAGAGATCCTTAGTAAGCCTGTTGAACATTAAGCAATGGGAGGATGAAATATTGAGATCACACGTGACTCGTTTCAAGAAGGAGGCTCTTTTGATTGACAAAGCCGACGACAAAGTCTTGGTCACTGCATTCACCAACGAGCTCTAGTCGGGAGAATTCCTTTTTTCTATCTACAAGAACGACCCGAAGATGATGGCTAACATGTTGTACAAGGCTACTAAGTACATGAATGCTGAGGATGCCATGATAGCCCGAGGGGGCAGATCAAAGAAGAAGTAGAGGCAAGATGATCCCTGTTAGGACAGAGGAAGAAAGTTTGCCCGGACGAATGACCGAAGGGACGATAGGAGACCAAAACCTCCTCCTAGGAGGACTGTCAACTTCACCTCGCTAAACACTTCGATAAACCAAGTCCTCATGTAAACAAGGGATGATATGACATTGACTTGGCCGGACAAGCTAAAGGCCAAACAAAAGCCCAAGGAACAAGTATTGTCATTTTCATCTGGACTATGGGCACAACACTTCTGAGTGCTATGACGCAAATAAAAGCCCTCATAAAGCAAGGGAAATTACAAAGCTTCGTCAGGGGCGGGGAGAACCTGTCGAGGGACCCCAAACCAAATTGGTGGGCCAAAGAATGATTGAGAGCTCCGCTTGGAGAGATAAGAGTAATCGTAGGGGGAAGCAAGATGGCCGGTTTCTGTATGAAAACAAGAAAGACATACTTATGGATGGTGTAAAGCATCTAGATTTCTAGCCGAATACCAAATATGACTAAGGTTGACAACCCAACCATCAGCTTCACTAAAGATGATGCCCGACGACTCCACCACCCCCACGATGATGCTCTGGTCATCAACCTGTCAATTGCCGACTTCAATACCCAATGAGTGTTGGTGGATAATAGGATCTTAGCGGACATCCTTTACTACCCTGCTTTCCAACAAATGAGGATCGACAAGGAGTGGCTTTTGCCCTTAGATACACCGCTAGTAGGATTTGGCTGTATCAAAGTCTTCCTCGTTGGGACCGTCACCCTACTGGTGACCATTGATACATACCCTTAACAACTCACTAAGGAGATCAACTTTTTAGTTGTCGATTGCTCCTCTGCCTACAACACCATCATTGGGTAACCTATGCTTAACACATGGAAAACAGCCACATCTACATACCACTTGCTAGTGAAGTGTCCAACAGAGTACAAGATAGGGGAAGTGCGCAGAGACCAGATGGCCGCGAATGCTACATAGCCATGTTGGAGATGGAAGATCATCTACAAGCACTAAACATCAGGGAACGACAGGTGACGGTAGAACCAACATAAGACTTGGAGAAAATCTTTTTAGATGACAACTACCCCGGTCAGATCACTCATATCGGCACACAAGCAAACCCTTCAATCCACAAAGAACTCACCTACTTCCTAAAGAACAATCAGGAAATCTTTGCTTAGAGCCATAAGGACATGTCGGGGATTAACCCAAGTATCATGATTCATATACTTAATGTGTCTTCATCTTTCCTTACTGTCTGATAGAAGAAGAGGGTCTTTGCTTAAGAAAGAGACAAGGTCATAGCAGAAGAAGTTTGCAAATTGCTAGAAGCGGATTTCATCAGAGAGGTTTACTACCTTGATTGGTTGGCCAATGTAATGATGGTCAAAAAGGCGAACGACAAATGGAGGATGTGTGTGGATTTTACCGACTTAAATAGAGCTAGCCCAGAGGACAATTACCCACTCCCATGTATCGACCTCCTTGTGGATTCGATAGTAGGACATCATTTACTAAACTTTATGGACGCATTCTCCAACTACAACCAGATCAGGCTAGATGAAGTCAACCAAGAAAAGACTTCGTTTGTCATGAGCCAAGGGCTCTTTTGCTATAAGGTCACGCCTTTTGGAATATAGAATGCAGGTGCGACATATCAAAGACTTGTGAATAGGATATTTGTCTAGCAAATTGGATGGAATGTTGAAGTGTACGTAGACGACATGCTGGTGAAAAGCAAGAAGGAGGATTGTCACTTGGTCGACCTACAAGAAACATTCGAGACTCTCGGTCTCTACGACATGAAACTTAATCCCAAAAAATGTGTATTCGGAGTATCGTCAGGAAAGTTTCTAGGCTTCATGGTATCACAATGAGGTTTAGAGGCAAACCTTGACAAAATATAGGCCCTATTGGAGATGTCACCTCCAAAGAACATCAAGGAGGTACAGAGCTTGAATGGTAGGGTGGTGGCTCTTAACATATTCATCTTTAGGGCGACGGATAAATGCTTACCATTCTTTAAAACACTAAAGAAGGCTGTTGAGTGGACTGATGAATGCTAGAAGGCTTTCGAAGAGCTGAATACATACCTTGCGTCCCATCGCTACTCAGTCCGTCTAAGCTCGGTGAGGAACTCTCCCTCTACTTGGCCATATCCCCAACGACCGTTAGTTTAGCCCTCATCCGGGAAGAGGATTGCATACAATTACCTGTCTACTACACTAGCTGAGTGCTCCGAGGGGCAGCAAAGAGGTACCCCCCTATGGAGAAGCTAGCATTTGCCTTAATCACGACTTCCTGCAAGTTTAGGCCATACTTTCAGGCACACATCATAGTGGTCTAGATAGACAAGTCACTGTGGAAGGCTATGAACAATCTAGAGGTAGCTGGACGGTTAGTTTTGTGGGCGATAGAGCTCAGCGAGTTTGACATATAATACTGTCCAAGAACTGTGATAAAAGCCTAGGCTTTGGCTGACTTCGTTGCCGAATTCACAGCAAAGGAAGATGAAGACGAAGGACCAACACCATGGATAATATGAATGGATTAATTGTCCAACCAATGCCCTGGGGGAGTTGCAGTCGTCCTGTAATCATCAGAAGGAGATTTGATAGAATGTGCAGTCTGTCTTCAATTCCCAATGACCAATAAGGAAGCCGAGTATGAAGCAGTCCTAATTGGTCTTGACTTAGCCAAAGCAGCAGGGGCCTCATCAGTGGTTGTACACAGCGACTCTCAAGTTATCGTCGGACATATCAACGAAGACTGTGAGGCCAAAGGGGAACGGATGAAGGAATACCTAAGCATGGTCGAAGAGAGGGCAAGTCAGAAGTTCCTGGCAAGATTTATGTAGATCCTGAGGGAAGAGAATGAGCAAGCTGATCGTCTAGCAAAAGTAGCGTCCGCAGAACACATGGTCGTCAATAGTCAGGTATTGTCCTTCGTTCAAAACTCACCTACCATTGACAAAATAGATGTACAGGTTATCCCCATAGGAGTCGACTGGATGATGCCAATCATCTCCTACCTTCGGAATGGGACGCTTCCGGAAAACCACAACACTTCTTGAAGGCTAAAGGTACAATTGTCACACTTTGTATTGATTAGAGATGTTCTTTACAAAAGAGGCTTCTATCATTCGTACCTAAGGTGCTTAGTCCTTGACAAAGTAGACTATGTTATGAGGGAAATCCACGGGGGAGTATGTGGAAACCACTAGGGGCACGGTCGCTGATTCACAAACTCATACAAGCAGGCTACTATTGGCCCACTATGCAAAAGGATACCCAGTCTTATGTAAAGACCTGTGACAAATGCCAACACTTTAGCAACATCATACGGTAGTTGTTTGAGTAGCTCACCCCAATGAACGCCCTATGGCCATTCGCTTAGTGGGGGCTTGACATAATGGGACCCTTCTCCATGGCAATATAGCAGCTCAAGTTTCTTGTCGTAGGAATTGATTACTTTACTAAATGGGTCGAGGTAGAACCCTTGGCCACCATCATTGAGAAAAGCATCCAAAACTTCATTTGGAAAAGCATCATATGCCACTTCGGAATCCCCAGAATCCTAATCTCTGATAATGGGAAGCAATTTGACAACAACGCATTTAGGAACTTTTGCCAACAACTGGGAATCAAAAACCACTACTTGTCTCCCACCCACCCACAGGCCAACGGTTGAGGTTACAAACCGATCCTTACTCAAAATAATAAAGACTCAGCTCGAAAGGGCAAAGGGGATATGGCCGGATGAGCTACCAAGTGTGTTATGGGCATATCGGACAATGGCCCGCATGCCTACAGGTGAGACACCTTTCCGCCTTGCATATGGGAGCGAGGCAATCATTTCAGCAGAGATTGGATTAACCAGCTATAGGGTGGCCTACCATGATGAAGGAAGGAATAAAGAGGAAATGCCCCTGCAGTTGGACTTGCTGGATGAAGTCAGAGCTATGGTCGAACAATGCATGGCTCGTTACCAAGACCTAATGGCAAGCACTACAACACCAAGGTTAAACCTTGGCACTTTGAGATTGGGGACCTAGTCATAAAGAAAATGATGACAACTACCGAAGACCACACACAGGGTAAGTTAGGCCCCAACTAGGAAGGACCTTACAAGATCATTGGTTGCCATAGGAAGGGGACCTACCACCTGGAGACCCTCAACGGGCAGAGACTCCATCACCCGTGGAATATCGAGCACCTGTGGAGATATTATTAGTAGTGAACAACTACAAACTATGTTATTGCTTTCTTTCTTAAAGTAGGCTATTTAGTTTTTCAATTATTGAAATAAAACTCCTAAGCATTATCAGGCACATTATCTACATTTTTTCTACGTTATTTATATCTTTTATTAAGAATCTACCTTCTAAGAAATTGTCTACAACAAAAAATCCTAAATCCTACCTACGGGGTGGATGGATGACTAAGGATACTGATAGGTACCTGGTTACAAGAAATCCTTAGTCCTACCTACGGGGTGGACGGATGATCAAGGATACCAACAGGTAACTGGTTACAAGAAATCCTTAGTCCTACCTACAGGATGGATGGATGACCAAGGATATTAACGGGTACTTGGCCCTAAACAATCCTAAATCCTGTTTACGGAATGGACGAGTCACCAAGGATGCTAATGGGTGCCTTCGTCCAAAAAATTTATTAAGTCCTACCTATGGGGTGGACGGGTCATCAAGGACACCAACGGGTGCCTTAATCATGAAATTTATTAAGTCCTACCTCTAGGGTGGACGGACCATCAAGGATGCTAACGGGTGCCTCTGTTTGAAAAATTTTATTAATTCCTACCTACGAGGTGGATAGATCACCAAGGACATTGACGGGTGCCTCAAACCAAAAATTATTAAGTCCTACCTATAGGCCCAAATTATTCTAAGTCCTACCTATGAGAAGGACAGGCGGTCAAAGGTATCGATAGGTGGACGGATGACCAAGGACACCAACAGGTGCCTAGTCACAGACATTCATATATCTTATCTAAGGGGTGGACAAACATCCAAAAATACCCACGGGTATGCGATCACTTAGGAATAATCCAAATCCTTATGACGAATAAGGGGCGTACTCACAGTTACAAGAAGCACACAAATGAAAGATAATCAACGAACAAGCAATGTATAGAAGCGACAAATGATAAAAACAAGATAAATATAATGAAAGCCTTAACAAACCTGATGATAAAAGTTAAATAAATAAAGCCCAAAACAGGGCACTCCATTGTTTTGAAATTATTTGTACAAAACACAAAAATAAATGACAAAAAGGAAAAAGGAAAGCTATGCTCGAGCAGCATCGAGGACAAATTGGCCTTTAGGAGTTGACGAACCTTCAAGAATAGACAAACCTTTGGGAATGATTTAATCCTTGGGGACATTCTAGCTGTCAGTCTCAGCATGAAAGGGCTCCTTTATTTGTCCCTCCACCAAGTGGACAACACCGTTGGCTTCGTTCATGACAGCATTGGCACTGCTAGGTGTTAGCGGAATGGTGTCGTCAATTATCACTTAGGACAAGTCCAAGTTAGGGTAAAGAGCGGTGACCTACTTAAGGCCATCCTCGAAGCCATCGCCATACAAGCCACCCAACTCGTCATAGAAAGGTTGAGAGGTCTGATACTTCGCCATAGCGTTGGCCTTAACTTGCTCCATCTGCTCATGAAGAGTGGTCATCTCCGTCATTAGGTTAGTGTTTGATTTGACTAGCTTTTCACACCGATGGGTGGTTGCCTTCAGCTCGACCTTCTTCTCGTTCACCTCGAAGTTGAGGATACGAGTAGCTTCCTTATATTGAATCAGCTAGTTGGCCTCATGCTCCAAATGGATACGTTGGCGACGGACCACCCCTTCTTTAGCAACGTACCTAGCTTGGGGAGCCTTCATCCTCACCATAGCCTGCAAAAGATGACGATTATAAAAGACGTAATGCACAAAAAAGAAAGAAAGAGGCAAAATCGATGCATACTCACCCTCACCAGATCAAAAAGACTAGATTCCTCCAAGTCTCCAGTGCCATGCTTGCCACACTCGTCCATATTTGTGTCCTTAATGATCGAGTGGACCATCTTGATGGCATACTTCATCGTAGCCTGCACTTTCACGGACTGACGACGATTATCCACTCATCACTTCTCTATTACCTGACATCTATTCACCTACAAGTGATGAATGTATACTAAGAGCCTACTCATGCGACGGGTCTTTGAAACGACAACCAACTAAGTTCAACAGATAATAATTGGAACAAGGTAAAGGAACTTACCTAAAAAAGAAGTCGACGATGGATCAGCTGTTAGGATGATGGATGCAAACAAGTATGAGAGCAGTGACAGGGGGGGCTTGAAATCACTATCAGCGTTAAGAGAAAATAAAACAAAAGAAACTAATAGAAGGGAAAGAACTATTTATAGAGCAATGAGGGTAGTATATGAAGCGATGCTTCTGATTGGAAACGAGGCCAATCAATGAGCACTACGTGTCACCAAGCATTTATTGAACAGGTTTTCTCTTTTCCAAAGTACACAGAAAAATCCCTAGCTCTCTCACTATAGAGTTCTTGGAAATTTCTCATTCACTGACTTAATTTTCGGAGGGACTTTGGCTGGCACCCCACCAGTGCTCTCTGTTTGGTTCTTAGTTTCTTGTTCTTCAGGTATCCATTGGAGCATTCGAGGAAGATCAGCTCATTGACAATCTTTGTGCATCATCAGTTAAGGTACTTGAAAATCGACATTGAATCCTAACATCCAAAATTTGATTCTATCAAGAATCAATTCACAAATAGAGAAACCGATAAAGAATTAAAAGACACACCTACATCTTAGCAGAACTTTAAAATTGGTCTCTTTATCCTTGTCCTGACGGTTAAATTCCAGTCTGAGTCTTGGGTCAGTACGCTGTCATTTAGGATGAGGCGTAAGAAAAAGAGAGAGAGACAATGCCAGACCCCATCACTTCTTTAGATTGATTAGAAGTTAATGGTGACTTCAGTTTTGATATATATATATTTTTTAATGCTCTGTACCATTCATAGCATGAGGATTTGCAGCAGTGCCAGTTAAATTGTTTATGAAATAATGCCTATGTTCCTTTAAGTAATCAATAAAAATTGGATCATAGGCTATTTTAGGGGGCAAATGGAAGTATTAGGATTACTAAGTAAAAATGTGTGAACAGTGTAGGCCTATGGACAGTGAGTCAACTATTGTCTCAATTGACTATCTACCTATGTAGATAAACTATTATCTCACTTTGATGGCCTCCTCCACCAACATCAATAGAAAATGAGATTATTTTATCAAAAATAATTGTGAGCTCTGGGTCAACCATTCAAAACACTATGGTCAAGTCAATGGTGATGTTTATTAATAATTCTCAACTCCTTGAGTCCCTTTCATAATACAGAACCTTTCAATTATGTGTTCACCAATTCAAATTACAATAAGGCCTGCATAATATAACTTAAAAACCAAAACCGAATAAAAAAAAAAGAAAGAGAAAAAAAAATGAAGGGTTGCTTTAATTTTACACTTGTTTGAACAATGTAATTTAACTTGCAATTCATAGGAGACCCTTTATGTTCCCTTCAAAGTTCCAATAGCAAAGGACTTTGGAAGCTGGAATGCTCTAGCATTTCATTTTTTCTATCAGTCCTGCAGTATATTAGTTTGTATAGGTCCACTTGGATCATGAGAAGCATGAGGCAACCCATGCAAGTCTATTTTGTGCTCTACATTTTGTGTTGTGTATTCTCCATCTTTGTAATCACATCAGCAGTAGACACCATTGTTGTAACTCAGTCAATAAGAGACGGTCAGACTTTAGTTTCATCGGGTGGGAATTTTGAGCTGGGATTCTTTAGCCCGGGTAATTCCAAAAGTTGGTATATAGGAATATGGTACAAGAAGATATCTACAATGACAGTGGTATGGGTTGCCAACAGAGATACCCCTCTTAACAATACAACAGGAGCTTTCAAACTTGTGGACCATGGAATTCTTGTCCTTACGGATGAAGCTAACAATGCCATTTGGTCTTCCAATTCATCAAGAGCAGCAAGCAACCCAGTTGCGCAGCTTCTGGATACAGGAAACTTTATAGTGAGAGATGGAAATAGTGATGCAGGAAATATCACTTGGCAGAGTTTTGATCATCCAGCTGATACGTTTCTGCCAGGTATGAAGTATGGATTTAACTTGGTAACTGGATTGAGTTTAGTGTTGACATCATGGAAGAGCCCTGACGACCCTTCAAGAGGTAATTATACTAATCAGCTTGATCCAAATGGATTACCACAGTTTTTTCTAAGGGAGGGACCAACAGTGTTATTCCGGACAGGACCATGGAATGGTCTACATTTCACTGGTATGCCTAATTTGCAACCCAACACAATTTATAAATATGAATTTGTTTCCAATCAGGAGGAGACTTACTATACTTATCAGCTTATTAACAACTCAGTTGTTTCAAGGATGGTTTTAACTCCTGATGGCAAATTGCAGCGGCTTATATGGATTGATAGAACACACAGTTGGAACCTCTTCTTAACGGCACAAGTGGATGGCTGTGACAGGTATGCACTATGTGGTGCATATGGCAGTTGCAACATTAACAACTCCCCAGCTTGTGAGTGTTTGACAGGATTTGTGCCAAAATTTCCAAAAGATTGGAATGGGGCGGATTGGTCACATGGATGTGTACCGAAGACACCTTTATATTGTGGGGCTGGTGAGGGCTTTCTAAAATACTCTGGAATTAAATTGCCAGACACAAGGCAGTCCTGGTATAACAGGACCATGGACCTTGATGAATGCAGGGATGTGTGCTTGAAGAACTGCACCTGTACAGCTTATTCTAGTTTGGACATCACTGGAGGAGGAAGTGGTTGCATACTTTGGTTTGGAGAACTGATTGATAAAAGAGTGTACACTGAATATGGGCAAGACATTTACATTAGGATGGCTGCCTCTGAATTACGTAAGGTTCATTTTTCTTAGTCTTAAAATAAATTCTGTTTTGAGTCAAAATTTTTAAATGAGGCCAATTGAGATATAAGCATATGAAAACAGAAGGAACAATTAGAAATTAGTCCATATGTGAGAAAATGATAAAGTGATTTGAGAAAATTATTTTCCATAAAGCTAATGGTAATGCTAATTTCTTATATTGAATTGATGATTGCAGCGGCATATGGAAGCTCGAAAGGAAAGAAACAAGCGAGGATCATAGTTATTGCTTTATTATCTTTTGGAATGGCTCTCCTTGGCCTATGCTTGATGCTATATGTCTTGAAGAAGAAGCCTAAAAGAGAAGGTAACACATGTAAAAAATACCAAAATCAGGTTTGATCAGTGAAAAATTGTATTAAAAGGAAGGATGACTAATCTGACAACCACAATCCCAAATCAATCCTATTTCAAATTTTGATTTCTAATTTCCTGTCCAACCTCATCTTGGCAATCATTTATAGGATGTTTTTTGTTTTCTTTACCATGTCTTGGATCAATCAATCAGGATCACAGTATGTCAGTGAGTACCACTTTGGAATGCATTGACTGGAATAATCTACCTCAAGTGTTCCATGGGTTTTTAAAATTTCAACATTCCTAAAATATATGTATTCCTTCCTTAGTTCATATGTGCTCCATTCTTTGCAGGAATTATTTTATACAATCCAGGACCAATACAAGACTTCACCACTGGAAATGAGAATGACGATTTAGAGCTACCATTATTCAGATTTGCTACAATAGCTTATGCCACAGACAACTTTTCAGTTAAAAATGTGCTTGGAAAAGGTGGCTTTGGACAGGTTTACAAGGTATCTAAATAGAAAGACTGCTATACAGTTCCATTAATATGGTTGGGACTATCCACTCTACATGGAACCAATTTCAGGCACCAAAATAGTATTTCTGCCCATGAATTTAGTTCCTATTCTGTAGTTTTGTTGATAACTTCAGCTTAGTAAAGCAAACTATCTTATTGAACTTACCTAATATTTCAATAGTAGTTTTCTTTCTGAATGAAATAATTAACTTATGAGTCTGTTCATGTGAAATTTAGAAGAAATTCTGTGCATTTGGTGCATATACAAGTATTGGTAATTTTTTGATGAACAAGTATTGGTAATTAACTAAAACAGATGACTTCTTTTGCAGAAATATGAAATTAATGTCTACAGACTTTACACAAACTATTTTTTATATTCTATTGTTTATAAAGTCATCTAGGTGGGGGTTATAAATAGTCTTTTCTGCGCATAGAACTTTTTCAGACATTTATAAATATGAATGCATACATACAAGCAATATATAAAAGTATAATATCCATTATAGCTGAACGTTTGTGACTGATGCAAATTAATAATGATATACAGGGCATACTAACAGAGGGACAAGAAAATAAAGAAATAGCTGTTAAGAGGCTCTCAGCATATTCAAGACAAGGATTCCGCGAATTCAAAAATGAAATTTTGAGCATTTCCAAGCTTCAGCATCGTAACCTTGTGAAGATTTTAGGATGTTGCATTCAAGAAGAAGAAAGAATGCTGATATATGAATACATGCCCAACAAAAGCTTGGACTCCTTCATTTTTGGTTTGGGTCCATCAATATCTTAGCTTATTTAGACTGTAAATTTATTTAGATTAGCTTTTAAGTTCTTCAACTTCTGGTTGAATTAATGTTTAGACCAGTCATAGTTTTGTAGATCTTCAGGATGGAAATTGCACCAAATAGCGTTTTTCCTTACTGTTTCACTTGAACCAATATTTCTATACAGATTGTGGTCCTAGTTTTTGCTATGATTGTTACCTTTGCAGCCACTTGAAATTACTTGTACAGAATGTCCATGTTAGCAACGTTACTTGATATTAGGTTCAATGAATATTTAAATAATTGACAGCCCCAGCATGAATTAACTTTGATGTTGAACTTGCAGATCCAAATCGAAGCATATTAATAGATTGGCCTAAGCTCTTCCACATTATCAATGGGATTGCTCGGGGGCTACTTTATCTTCATCAAGATTCCAGATTGAGGATTATTCATAGAGATCTAAAAGCTAGCAATATTTTACTGGACTATGAGATGAATCCAAAGATTGCTGACTTTGGCATGGCTAGAATTTTTGGAGGAGATGAAACTGAAGCAAAAACAAGCAGAGTGGTTGGAACATAGTAAGAATCTCCATATATTGTAGTTGCAACCGCTATCCATAAACATGTTCATTTAATGAATAATTTTCTGCAGTGGTTACATGCCTCCGGAGTACGCAATTGATGGACTTTTTTCGGTAAAATCTGATGTGTATAGCTTTGGTGTTTTGGTACTAGAGATAGTGAGTGGTAAGAGAAACAGGGGATTCCGTCATCCAGACCACAATCTTAACCTTCTTGGACATGTAAGTGATGTCAACCAGTATAATCCCTTCTGGTTTTGTTTTGTTATTTTCTGTTTTAAATTTTCAGATGAGTGATTTTTGCCATATTTTGCTAACTTTCAGGGTTTCAATATAATCTCTCTTCCCCCTAAACTTACATTTACAAGTGATCTAAATTCTCAGGCATGGAGACTATATAAGGAGGACAGACAATTGGAACTAATTGATAAATCAGAAAAGGAATCATGCAATCCAAATAAAGTGTTACGATCAATTCATGTTGGTCTATTATGTGTGCAGCAATGTCCAGAATATAGACCGACCATGTCCACAGTGGTTTTGATGTTGAGTAGTGAGACTGCACTGCCTGAGCCTAAAGAGCCTGGTTTTTACACTGGAAGGTATCTATCAGAAATGGATACTTCACCAGTCAAGCAAGAAGGATCTTCAACAAATGGGCTAACAATTACATTGCTGGAGGCTCGATAAAGTATTTGCCTATAAAGATGTTTCAATGTATTTATGGAGATCTGGAGTGCACTATATACAATGGTATATAATTCCAGTTTTCACAATTTGAGGATCAAACCAAAATTATGGCTTTAGTGACTCATGCAATATTGTTCATACTAATTTATGTATGCGTTAAGCTGGTGAAAGTATAATCAATGATTGGAACTTCTCTACCTGATTCCTAATTATCAAATTTTACATTTCAGATTATAAAAAAAAAAACATTGTTTACTGTGATTAGTTGGGAAAATGTTATTTTTCTAAATGAAAATCTGTACTTCAGAAACAACTTTGCATTATCTTATGGAAAAATATCATGTCATTGATTCCCATTGAAGCTAAAGAAAAGCCTTGAGCCTAAAACATGCCAGATGGTGTGTGTTGTAAAATTATGTACTTTACTAGAGGTCATATAGACACATACCTTTGGTGGAATAGATCACCAAATTGCCGGATCTTGTTTTTCGCTTGCTTTACGAACTCCTCACGATCTCCTTTGTGGAACACCTCCGAGTCGCAGGAGAGGCTACTAGAGTCTCTCCTAATTTCCACGCTCCAAATTCTAGGGAACAGTAGATGGTGTCCCCGAGAGATGGCTTATTTGAGAGAGCACTCAAAACTATACGTATGTTCACTACTGTGTCTAACCTCTATCTGACTGATGTAGGAGTATTTAAATACTAGTAGAGATTCACTTACTATCAGATATATGTGATCCTTAAAAGATCTCATCTTTTAAGTTTCAAATTGCTCCACCACTAATATTGATAACCCATATCAATATCTATTAAGTTTAAATTACCCCACTATTGATATTGATAACTTATACCAATATCAGTTAGTTTAAATTTAAACTTACTTATTAGATAAGCCATGTGGATGATCCATGGGTCATGGTTTATGGGTTGGATCAAAACCAGCCCAATTTCTAACATTGTGAATGATATTAGATACCCATAAATGGCATGCATTTAAGAGTGAATCAAATACACTAGTTGGTATTTAACGACATGACCTGTTAAACTATTCATTTTGGATTTAGCACAAACAAGTTATCAAGCAGCATACGCCTGTTCAACACCCTAACAATCCCAATCCAACCACAATCGGACATAAATAGAAACAAAAGAGTAGTCCTCCATTTTGCAATCCATTTCTCCATTCGTTATTACTAGAATATTGATCTGCCTTTTAATATAAATAATGTGGAGGGTGCAATACAGCAATAGACGATTATTCATGCATTTAGTTGCTCAAGCAATACATGTTGGCAAATATCATATCAAACTTACAGTGTGGGAAACTAGTAGGCAGGGCAAAGAGGCGACAACTTAACAATTAACTTACATGCATAATTCTTTATCTTGTCACTTTATTCAAAAGAAAACGCTCTCCTTTGTTTGTAGTGACTAATCTACCATGCCGCCAACGTAGAAAAGCTCACTAAATTTGAAGAGCAAGAATCTGCTTCAGGCAGATTCCTTTCTGTATAAAATACCTGGCTGCTTTGGTGAAAGGCAATAAACTCTCACTCCCCAGCATTAGGACCACGGATGACATGTCTGGCCTATCACTAGGTTGTTACACACATAATAGACCCATGTGAATGCATTGTAATGCCTCCGACAAAGTGAAGGAGTCATTTAGCACTTCATCCAATAGTTCCTAGAGGTCTATCTTCAATCCATTGTCCCCACGCCTAAAACACAAAAAAATTGTATTGGTTGCAGAGTTGGAATAGTTAGGAGTCCTCTCTATTTTGTCAGATTTTTGAAAGAGCTAAAGATCATGGCATAAGGGGGCAGTATAATTATCTTTGTTAGAGGTTGTCAAATTTACTAATGCAGTCCAATTTTTCAATTAATAGCATCTTACGTTAGTCTTTACTTCAGAATGGCAATACAATTCAGGTTCTAAGTGAAAAGCAGCTGCAACGTTTACCACATGTTACTTAACATGCTACATAGTCTTTCTTAATCAATAATATAATATTTTAGTCTCCTAAAAATGTCCAAAAATCTTGATTGTTCTAACTTCATAAATTCAGATTAATAGAGCAATTTCACTCAATATTCGGAAACCAATTCTATGACAAATTTTTTATATAAAATATGAATTAAGAAAATTTAGTTTCAAAGCATTCAACAATATTGCGATAAAACATAAATATTATACAACAAAATGTGTATTATAATAGGTCTAAAACATAAAAATTATTTCAAATAAATTTGCAAAGTATTCGCACATTGTGCGGGAAATTATCTAGTTTTTCTCTAAAAGTTGAATTTATGACGGTATTTCCGTTGTTTAGATGGAAACAAGTGTGGATTCTAGTTAACGAATTACATAAGTTGAAATTCTATAGTTTCTTTAAAAACAAGGCAATAGACGTAGTAGGTCATTGTCTCATAACCTTCCATAACCACTGGCCATTGTGATTTCTGCCAAAAAAAAAAAAACTTAGATGCAAAAACCCATAAAACCCTTACAATAACATTCAAATCCAACTCTAAATTGGAACTCACAAATCCAAACTCATTGCCAAAACTGGAATCACAGAGATCACCAAAATTAGCCACCACACCCCAATCAAAATCAACCTATAACTACACACAAAAAAGAAAAACTCACAGCAACAATCCAACAAAACCACCACCACAAACAACCAACAACCCATCACATTCACTTCTCAAAACTCATCCACAAAAACAAACTGAAAGCTCAAATAGTGTAAAACACTATAACTGTTTAGATCACCAATTTTAAAAGCACAACTTAATTGCTTTTACTCTAACTTATCTAAGTATGTAACAAGAGTAAATGATACACAATAATCGGAACTACTCTCTAAGCCATAACTACAAGCAAGCAATAACAAATATAAAACTTAAAGAGTAAGGGAAGAGAGATGCAAACACAAAATAACACTGAGTCGTGTTATCGAAAAGGAAATCAAAGTACTCGGCGAAAAACCTTTCCGCGGCCCTTCAAGCCGAAATCGATTCACTAATAAAGTTGGAGTACATGAATATCAAAAAGACCCTCCAAGCCTAATCTACGTAATGTACTTGAACTCTCCAAGTTCTAGCTACCAATGGGCTTCATCGAGCCATGTCTTCACTAGTTATCCGGATCTTGCAATTAGCTCCAAATTGCATCCGCCAATCGATGGCTTCTTCCAATACTTCCTACACACACCAAAACTTCTCTCAACGTTTAGATTGGGTGAGGTAAGTGTTTGGGCTAAGAACCTCTCAAGGATGTGTAATTGGAGAGGTAGGAGTAAAGAAAAATTATGAGAAATTGTGTAGATGATTGCCAGTTTACAACCTCTAACTCTCAAGTGTATTGCTAAGGTTTTCTCTCTCAAAAGTTTCTTGGAAAAATTCCTTACAATTTTGTGGTTAATGTGGGCTTATATAGTTTTGATAAAAAAAAATGAGGAAAACACACTTTAAAATGCTCCAGTAGAGAGTTTTGCGAGTCACTCGTGACTTGGTCTGAGTCGCAAAGTGACTTACGAAATCCAACCTGGCATGAGACTATTCAAATTCCAGAATGTGCTTCTCACGTGGCTTTTTATGGGTTGTCCACTCACGAGCCTGTCGAAAATTCACTTTCTTCACAAATCTTTACCAAACTCTCACGCTCAACCCTTACATTAAATCCCTCAAAAAATATAGGGAAATGATTGAACAAAATACAATCAAATTTGACACGGAATAAAAGTCAACATAAAACATATTTGTAAATTACAAATTTACACAAAAAAACTCAAAAAAAAAAAAAAAAAAAAAAAAAAACCCATAACTCATCGATCAAAGAGAGATATCCGACGGCATGATGAGGTAGAGGCATGGTGAGGCTAAAGGGGAAAAAAATATTGTTTATTTGGTAGTTGTAGGTGGTAAAGAGACAACGAACCTTTGGTGTTTGATATATTGTAAGGTGGGGTGGTAAAATAGATGAAGTAGTTTTTTGAAGTGCTAAAAGCTAAATTTATTAGGGTAGAATCCAAAATCGATCCTCTAAATTTCAACTTTTGTCATTTCAGTGCTTTAAGTTTCAGTTTTGTCATTTTAGTTCTCTAAATTTCAATTTTTGTCAATTAAGTATTCCATTAGGCTTCTGTTATCTCTTTCCATTTGCTAATCAAAACGACACCATTTTGAGTTTTTTAATTTTGTAATTAAAAAAAAGTAAAATATTTTTTTTTGTTTTTTTTTTTTTTTAAAGGAAGCTAAAGGGAATGACGTCGTTCCCTTGCCCTAATAGGGAGCGGCTCCCCTCCCGTTTGCAAGTCTCCAGTTATCTCCATTTTTATTTTAGATGAACGACACGTGGCTATTAAACAATCTAAGGGTCATAACATAACCACTTTAAATACAATTTAGACTGTAATATTTTTCGTTCTCTCTCGTCCTTTACCCTTTTTGTCTCTCTCACTTGAATCACCAAGCTGCTGAGATCGATCTAGTGGTTTTGTGAGTGAAACAACTTGTCCACTCCTACCAATTCAGGTTCTTGTTTCCTGCCATGACTGAGACTTGTACTTCGTGATCAAATTTGCTATTGCTATATTGAAGATTTTAGGATTTAGGCTTTCTACTTGTTCACTTTTAGAAGAAAAAAAAAAAATCTAATTCTAGGGTTAGAGGGAGATTTAGAGCAAAATTTGCAGACTCCTCCAATGTGATTGAATAAATCTTTTGGCACTGAGCCACTGACTAAATTTGGCTAAGGGATTTACTAATTGTGGTTATTGACTTTGCTTAATTTCCTTTCTTGATGTTTTGTAGATTCTCTCCACTGGTTTTGCTTTGTTTCCTTTGTTGATGTTCTGCAAATTCTCTCCACACTTGTTGTAACTCTCTTCTTCTTCTTTGTTTGCACAGTAGCTTGGTAAACTGAGGTGAAAGACATAGAGCGGAAAAGAAGAGAGAGAGAGAGAGAGAAGGAAAAATAATGTTATAAAAATTGTATTTAAAGTTGTTATGTTCTGACCTTTAGAATGTTTAGTAGCCACGTGTCGTTCATCTAAAATAAAAATGGAGATAACTGGAGACTTGAAAACGGGAGAGGAGCCGCTCTCGCCCTAATAAACAAAAATAAAATAAAATCATCGATGAATGCCCTTACTATGAAAAATTGAGAGAGAAAGAAAGAGGGGGAAAGATAGAGAGTTAGGGATCGAGACCAAGATAGAGAGACAAACCGAGGCAGAGAGAAAGAGAGAGAGAGAGAGAGACCGAGATTCAGATTGGGATAGTGAGAGATATCGACATTGAGAGAGAAGGAGATGGATTTTGTGGTGGGCTAGGGTCTACTCTAGGAGCTCCCAAGTATAGTTTTGGGTAAGTGATTCATGCTCTGCTTTGATTCATGCTCTGCCAATCCCTAACTTCTCTCTTTCCCCTTCTCTTTTTCCCCAAATTTTCTCAGTTAGGGCATATTACTTCATCAGTTTTTTTATTTTTTATTTTATTTTTTTGTTTTGATTTTAGGGGAAGGGGAACGACGTTGTTCCCCTTAATTTTTTTTTTTTAATAATAGCTTTTGATTTTGTTTTAATTTATTAGATCAAACAAGGGAGTTTTGTTTTGTTTATTTAAAATTTAGGGCTTTGAACTTAAGGGAATCCTTATCCAAGTCATTGCTAGTGCCATGGGCAGCAAAATTGAAGCAGTACTTGGAGACAAAGATGGATTCGTAAAAAAATGGAAGCTAAGTCATCGTTGCCATCATAGTTGCATTATGCTGCATTAGAAGCAAAAAGTTGTACTTATATTTCTAGCACTCATATAGCCCAGTCATGTATTGTACTTTCTCTTTTTCTCATACAAGGCGGCAGGGCAACAGTGTAGCTCATGCCTTAGCTAAGAGAGCAAGAGGGTCATTACCTTTGTTAGTCTGGATGGAGCATGTTCCTCCGGATGTTTTTGAGTTTGTTGTTTCTGATTTTGTTTCAGCTTAATATAATTGTCTCGTATTGATTCTCAAAAAAAAAAAATATATGCCTTGTATGAGATTGAAGTTTCAAAACTTTCTCCTTCTCCCCCAACGAAAGCCGCCCAAGTCACCAAAATGAGTAAACTTTCCCCAATCCTTTAACTTAAAACCAGAGAATACCCTGACATCATGTGTTGTGTTTCTTTGGGCTCCAAATTGTACTATTTTGGTGACGAATTCAATATTGATGACCCACACATTGATGAATATGTAAAGAACAAGCTTAAGAATGTGGAACAAGATGTTTTCCTGCATGAGGTTACATTCTAGACCTGTCCAATATTGGTGGTTCAAGTGTTCTTCGTTGGATAAGTTGCTGGAATGCAGTTCACTGATGAATAGTGGAAAAGCCAACCCCAAGGCCTTTGTGGCTGATGGGAAGATTTACATGGTTGGAAGCACAATCAAAATGAGCATTAGCGACATATGTAAGATGAAGGATTTAGATCTCAAAAACTTTACTTACTTTGAGGTCTATGATCTTGTAGATGATAAGTGGACCAAACTGCCAAATCCTCCCCCATAAGGAATGTGAACACGAGATGGGTTGGGCATATTGTTGTGGGAAGGAAGGTTGTCCTTGTAGCATGGCAGCGAGAGGGAAAAAGACGCCTCTATATTTTCAATCTTGAAACATATTGTTAGTGTACATTTTTTTACACCTAATATTATTTAAATACCACCTATTTATTTTCAAACACCATCAACAAATTATTGGGCTTCTCCAAATATTTTTACCCTATTATAGCCCACAACCATTTTCTTCTAGCCACCACAAAATTGGCCTACAAATATAAAACGTTGTAAGACCCAATATTTTTTGTGAAACTCGTGATTCAAAATCCTCCCCAAATATTTTTCTCATCTGGTACCCAAAAATACTTACCAAAGCCCATGGTTTAAAACCATGGAAATTCTATCAATGGAATTCAAATTCATGACCAAAGCCCTTGGTTTAAACCCACGACAATTTTATCAAGGAGAAAATCACATTTTCGTCCATTTTCAGGCGATTCCCACTTTGGTCCCTAGATTTTATTTTTACCACTTTTAGTCCCTATTTAGAAAAATGCCATCCATTTTAGTCCTTTCTGTCAGTGGCCTAACGGCAAAATCCTAGGTGGCAAACGGAACTATTAAAATAATAATAAAAAATTTTATTTTGGCATTAAAAAATGCCACATCAGCATCTAAATTAAAAATACTAATTTATTAATTTTAATTAAATAAAAAAATTAAAAAAAATTAAAAACCAAAAATCACATGAATTAAGATCTAAGTGTGTCTTGAACAAGAACAACAAGAACACAAACCCATATCTAAGAACACAAGCCCAGAAATTTTAAAAAAAAAACCATCATTCGGCACCACAATATATCCCTCCACCTCAGAAGAATCATTTTTCGCAATCAAATTCGATATCTGCTTAAACAACAGCAAACCCTCATTTGGAGCCATATTATTTAGTGTCCCTTCAGATATATCCGGCAACAATTTTCTCTTCATGCATTTAACGTGATTGCCCACCACATACACCTTGAAAACCACTCCGCCGTGGTTTACAAATTCTTGCATCACAAATGGTTTTTTCAGTTTCAATTTCATCAACTTGTTCTCGTTGAACACCAAGAACATCTCGTGTGACTTGGCACTGCCGTCGACTGACATCGGTTTCACTATGAATGGAAACTTGAACCCTATTTCTTCAATCGAATCCATAAGATTCTCCGACTCTTCCAATACTCTTTGATTTGGAATCCCAAAGGTTTGGTTCCCTTGAGGGATTTTCAAGCTGGTGACCACATCAAGCATGGAGACACGGTTGTGGAGATGGTCGATTGCTTCCGGAGGGTTGATTACAATGATGCTTGGGTAATGGAGAGAGAGAGTTGCTGCACTTGGTTGTTCCAATCGGAGCCGTAGATTTTGTGGATGATGTAATCGAAGGGTCCCTATTGAACTATGGGTTTGGTTCGATGAGATCGATGCCACGTTGTTTGGCGAGATTGATTAAAGAGTTTTGGATGAAGCGTTGGCCATCCTTGGGGGAAAGAGCGTAGCCTATGCGGTACATTGGAGAAGAAGATGGAGTTGGAGAAGACATTTTTTTTTTTTTTACTTAATTTGTGTTTAGAAGAGAAAGTAAGAGAGGGAAAATTCAATTTGTAAGAGTTGATTTAGAGCTCAGTTTCAATTTAATTAATGTTTTTTTTTTTTTTTTTTTTTTAATTTATGGGTTTATGTTCTTATTGTTCTTGTTCAAGACACATTTAGATCTCAATTCATGTGATTTTTGTTTTTTAATTTTTTTATTTAGTTAAAATTAATAAATTAGTTTTTTTTTTAAAAAAATTTAGATGCTGACATGGCATTTTTTAATGCCAAAATAAAAAATTTTATTATTATTTTAATAGTTCTGTTTGCCACCTAGGATTTTGCCGTTATGGCACTGACAGAAAGGACTAAAATGGATGGCGTTTTTCTAAATAGGGACTAAAAGCGGTAAAAATAAAATTTAGGGACCAAAGTGAGGATCACCTGAAAATGTAAGGATGAAAATGTGATTTCCACCTTTTATCAATAAAATTCAAATTCATGACCAAAGCCCATGATTTAAACCAATAGTAATTTATTTATCAAAAAACCCAATTCTCATTGGCAATATCAAAAAGTACAATTCTCATTGGTAATATTCAAAACCCAATTCTCATTGGCAATATCAAAAGCCTAGTTCTCACTAGCAATATCAAAAAGCCTAGTGTCGGGGGCAGTTTTTGCGCGTAGCCACGTGTCTTTTGCTAGAGGTGTGACTTTGCTAGAATCAGATTTGTTTTGGAGAGTTCAATCTGGAACTTAACATTGGGCCACATAGACCAATGGCTTCTGGTGCATTTTTAAGCCTCAAAATAGATAAAGTCCAAAGTCTTAGTATCACGATAGTGGTTAAAATAAATAAATAATATATTTAATTGAATAGTTTTGATTAAATGATTAGTTGAACATCATTATTATGTATATTAAGTGATGTTCAATATTAGAAAGTAATTAATTAAGTGTCATATGTCCAGTAATGGGATGAGTCCAAAATAGTTCATATCCAGTTGTAGTTCATGGCTCATGTTCAACATAATAAGGTATGTCCAGCAATGGTCTATGTCCAAATAATATATGTCAAATAGTTTATATCCGGCCATGGTTCATGTCCAAATAATATATGTCCAACGGTGGTTTATGTCCGAATAATATATGTCCAGCGGTGATTCATGTCCAAATGATATATGTCGAACGGTGGTTTATGTCCAAATAATATATGTCTGTTGGTGAGATAGATTCAATTTATCATTATATATGTTCATTAATGAAGCATTAGTGAATCCATGATTATTAAATAGTGAGACAATATTAAAGTAGTTTGCATCCAGCAGTGCAATAGTGATGAGTTAGCGTATACTTAATAATGTAATCTTGAAGATAGAGAAATATTGACTTATCTTGTATATTTCTGACTCCAGCAGTATAGCATCACTTTATTCTTTATATAATTTGTGACTCTAGCTGTATAACATTGGTGAGCTAATAACATTCTAGCGGCATAATAATATGAGTACAACGATACAATGATAATGAATTAAAATATACTCAATAGTATAATTTTGGAGATAAAAATATAATAACTTATCTTCATAGTTGGTGGCTCCAGCCGTATAACATCAGTGGACTTATAATATTTCAGCAACATGATAAAATGAGTCCAGCGGTACAATGTGATATTATGAGTCCTTTCATGGTGACTTCACAATTGAAGCGGAAAAATTGGTGCAACTAGAGAATATGTCCAGCTGTGTGCATAGGTTAGTTAAGTATATCCTCTTTATCATGTACTTAAATGACTTTTCCCATGTAATACTCTTGTAGTTTTTAGTCAAATATGAGTGATATTGCCTTCCATAAGAAGGACTTTTAGTATTAGAAATTTATGTCTTTCATGAGAACGACTTTAATATGAAATTATTGTGCCTTTTATGAGAAGGACTTTTAGTCTTTAATGTTCTTATGCTTTCCATGAGAAAGGGCTTTTGTAATATGTTCTTGGAAGAGTGTTTGATTTCTTTTAAGAAGTACGAAGATGAAAAGAAATATATATGTTTTGTGAGAAATGGTGTTTGTAATATGTATGGGAAGTATATGTAGACACTTTGTTGAATATTGATCTTGTATATATATATATATATATATATATACTTTGTGAGACATGGAGTTTAAAGATATATGAGAAGTATGTATGGATATTTTGTGAGGAATCTGTTTGTAGAATATACGGAAGTATGAGAGATATTGAGGTTAAATATAGTAAATACATGAGATTATAGCTGCTGTTGGAGTAGTTTTTTGTGTTATATCATGGGTTATGTTGCTTTAAAAGAAGAGAGATTTTGTGAGAGAGATGGAGAAGGAGATGAAGATGTGTTTATGGGCAACAAAATTATGAAGTTTTAGAATATTGAGGATAAGAGAATAAGTATATGATGGTTAGTGTTGTTGTGTAATAGGTGTGTTGTAATAGTGTTATCTAATAAGAGAGATTTTGTAAGAGAAATGGAGAAAGATATTGAGATGTGTTTATGGGCAGCAAAATGATGAAGTTTCAGAATAAGAGAGTGAGAGAGAGATGGATAGTGGGTGTGTTAGTGTGTGGCTTGGTCCTCTTTATATAGAGTCAAGTATGTAATTAGATTAGAATTAGTTGAAGGGAAATTTAACAAATAAGGAAAAGTCTTTAACAAAGTAAGTGATTTCATTAGTGGGTTTTTAGTTTTTAGCCAAAAGAAGAAAGTTTGAAACTTTAAGGCTACTGCTGTAGCTGTACAATAGCTGACACAGCAGTATAGGAGTAGCTGCTGCAGCTGACAACTTTATAGCAGTAGCTATCCTGACATAGTTGGATGATGTCAGCTGTGTGAGGTCTTCTGCTGGAGGTAATATTTTGCATTAAATTCATGGGTTTGGCTAAAAATTGTAAGATAACTTTTATGGGATCTTCCTATTTCCAGTACTGCAGCTGGGGGCTAAGGATCTTAGCTTAAAATGGTAGAATTTCTTTTATAGGATATTTGCTTCTTTGGGTATGGTAGCAAGCTGCTGGGAAAGGGCATTAAAGGGTTGATGATGTCACTTTGGACATGTGTCAATTGCATAAGCTACTACTAGAGCTATTGCGTTGTTGCTGGAGCTACTGCAGCTTCTGCTGGAGTTGTTGTTGTTTCTACTAGAGCAATTGCAGCTTTTGTTGGAGCTACTACAGCTTCTGCTGGTGTAGCTACTGGTACTTTTTGGCTAAGTTTCCCCTTTTTAAAAAATTATATGTTTAGTCCATGGTTTTATTACAATATAATTCTAGTAAGTAATAAATTAGTTGGTTGATATTTGATAAAGTTTTAGAGATGTAATTATGGTCTCTTTATGTTTTGACCAAATCTTGGAGAGTAAGGATAGTATTTAATGCTAGATATGAGATATTAATATAGATTTAGCCATGTGCTTGTGATTGATTTAAATGAAAATAATGATATAATTTATATGAAATAATATAATTACATTTTTAAACTTATATTATATGATGAACATTAATTTTTATGTAAAGAGTATGGGGAGTTTTATCATTTTAAGTGTTATGTGATATGAGAGGCTTACTAGATGCTACCTATTGCACATTGACTCATCAGAGTTCAGGGAATTGGAGAAGACATGTCAAACAACATATTTTCCTTTATCAACTTTAAGCCGTTGGAGTTTTACCGAACATACTTCTTGGCCCTCCAAACCACTTCTCGGCCCTCCGAAAATGAAATGATGTGCCATGAGCTTGAACCATGGGCTTTGATGAGATAATATCGCCATGGGTTTTGGACCGTGGGTTTTGGCATCATTTTGTGTAAATATGGGCTCTTTTGGGTTTTAAAGTAGATTTTCCCAAAATCCATGATAATGTTGATATGGTGTGGGTTGCCAATGAAATAAACCCATGTGGCATGAAATTTTTTTCCTCAACACTTAGTTCTCATTGGCAATATCAAAAAGCCCAATTCACATTGGCAATATCAAAAGCCCAGTTCTCACTAGCAATATCAAAAAATCCAATTCTCATTAGCAATATTTAAAACCCAGTTCTCACTAGCAATATCAAAAGCCCAGTTCTTACTAACAATATCAAAGGTCCAATTTTTATTGGTAATATCAGAAACCCAATTTACGTTGGCACTATTTTATCAAAAACTCAAGATTATTAATATTTGTTAAAGTACTATATCATATGTATTTCACCTAAAAGTCCAACAAGGAACAATGTTTTAATTTCTTAAATAGTACCATAATATTACAAGCCCATGGAATCTATGACAATTATCTATTCTCAAAAATCCATGGAAATCATCTTATAAAGGCCCATGGAAAGTTATTTATCTTAAAACTATGACATTTATTTTACCATATTATAAACCCATGGAATTTATAAAATAAGAATCCATGGTCACCATTTATATCACAACATTATTTTTTGAAACTTGTGGTAATTATTCATCCTGCAAGCTTATCATTTAAATTATGACATGATTATTGAACATTACTTATGCTATGAAATTCATTATTTCAAAGTATTAATTATTATTTACAAAGCATTTATCAAAACCTATACTACATTGAGTATCCACTAACAATAAGAGTTCATAAGGGATGAAAACCCATGGCAATATGTGTCATTGATCTCCATTTTGTAGGTCCAAATATGTGACAAAAGAAGAACAGGCCCAAGTAAAAATGGGCAGCCCAACTAAAGGGTCTAGCATGTGTGAATAGGCCCAGACCAAAGAAGGTAGAGAGCTGAACCAGCCAGCCAACTCTCTTCTTGTTCATCCCTGACCAAGCTTCCGTTGGAGATAATCAAACCCCTAAGAATGAACTAAAGGCTATCCCATTAACTTTCTGCCACTGTCCCCATCATGTGCATAGCATTCGGAGGTTGTGTTAGCAGCTAAAGTCCAAGGGGTAATGGGATTTCATCATCTTCCTTAATGCTCTACCTCTAGCGGAAGGGAGCCATAACCAAGTTGCTCAAATCTCAACAAATCAATCCTATAAATGCCAAAAATGTTCAAGAACTGGTTCATGTGCCAAGCCCATGAATCCTAAAGGAGAAAATTTGGGAACATGTGGTTTGGATGGCATAAAGGGATCTCCAGTAGAACCATCTGAAGTGGGCTTAAACTTTGACACCTGACTTGGGTTGTTGAAATCCTACTACCTAGGGTCCAAATCTCAACTGCAACACTAAGATTCTTCCTTAATGCCTGTCTTAACCTCATTGGTTGAATACAACCTCAGAGATTCATGCATTGAATGCAAGATTATTAAGCTTTTTACCCATGTGTGACTTTGCCCAAAGAAGCAAAACAACCCAAAAGAAAATCTGCCATTTATAGTCAAATCCTAGAATGAGCAGTTTGCCATTCTGCCCTCTGATTAGCTCTACGTATTTGGATTCTTGCTAATCATTCCCCACCTTAAGCTCCACTATAAAATGGTAATCACATTAGCCCACAAAACACCAAAAAAAAAAAAAAAAAACCCTCTAAAAAGCTTTGTTATTCTTGATATTCTGTCACATTTTAGTGTATAGTTAGCTCCACTAACCCACAAATAAGTCATTTCAGTTCATACCCACTTAGCCTTAGACATTCCCTTTCCTTCTCTTTTCTGCATATTCTAAGTTCATAAATGCTCCTTAATCAGCCATAAACAACTCTCTTCCCCATTAAACTCTTAGTTTTAGCATTTCCCATTACAAGCCTACACACCCACTCATTCAAAATAGCCTTCCTATCACACTCACACTCTACATACATATCCCATAAGAATCTTGGCATAATATTTACTACATTGAGCTGGAATCTCTCTCTCCCTTTACACCATGCCAAATAACCCTTTCCTTTTCACTATGAAGCCATTAGTTTTTACTTTTTGTTTTACCATTGAAGGATATAATGTTTTTGTAACAATGGAATTCTTCCCTCATATTGATGTAATGATGTCTGAAAGTACCTTAGACCCTTCTGACTAATACACACAAGGACTTCTAGAAATGAACACCTTCTTAAATTTGTTCAATAATTGATTGCTGAACCATAAGTCTAATTTTACCCTACCGTTGGAGAATTTTATTTTCTTGTATTGTTGTAATAGAACCACTAGTCCATTAATTAATTATTGTGAAGTATTTTATTGGGTCTTATTGTTGTTTTACTAAGGTGCAACATTTATTTCTTGTTTGGATAGGCTTATCACTATACCGAAAGCCTTTGGACATCATCTCAAGAGCCCATCATTGAGTTTTAGCTTGGAATTCCCATATTTCATTTGAAGCCATCAATTTTCCCCTCAACACATATCAATGGAAAAAATACGCAAGCATCCCTCACTATCTTGGTAATTTCTTGGGTAGACGGAGTTTGTAGAGAACACCCTTTATGAATGTTACCACAACAGTATAGCTGCGATAGCCCCATTAGTAGAGGAGGAGGAAGGGGAGTAGGAGGAGATAGAGGTGAAGGGGGAGGAGGAAACAGAGGAGGAAGAGGTGAAAGAAGAAGAGGAAGCAAAGAAGGTCCATCATACAAGAAGTTTGTTTAAGCCATGCTTTTGTAAATCTTCCTCCACAGTTGCAATCCTTATCGAGCCTACTTTACTTTGGGAATAGACACTTTTGTTATGTGAGGACTGGCATGCCTCCACATCCGGTCTATGGTGGTGATCACGCTGTACAAGATACGTACGGTTTATCCGCATTGCAATTTTTCACGCACCCAGGCAGACGTACGAATTGAAAAGGATGGCGTTAGATTTATCAAGAATCAATTCACAAACAGAGAAACCAATAAAGAATTGAAAGACACACCTACATCTTAGCGGAACTTTAAAATTGGTCTCCGTATCCTTGTCCTGACGGTTAAGTTCCAGTCTGAGTCTTGGGTCAGTACGCTGTTATTTAGGATGAGGCGTAAGAAAAAGAGAGGGAGACAATGCCAGACCCAATCATTTCTTTAGATTGATTAGAAGTTAATGGTGTCTTCACCTTGAAAAAAAAATTTAATTTGAGAATTTTATGTTCTAATGTGTTTGAATTGAGGAAAACCCAAAAAGAAACTAATTGATTGCTACATAACCTATGTAATTTTCTTTTTCTTTTTTTTTTTTTTGGTAAAGACTCAGTGTAATTTTTTAATAATAAAAGAGATGCCATGACATTTACAAAATGCCACGTCATTACTTTGTTAGATATATAGTCAATAAAATTATTAAAAGTTGATGAACGGACCAATAATGCTCAATTTTTAAATTTCATGAACCACTAATGCTCAATTAAAACTTTTAGGAACCGACAATTATATTGATTATTTAAACAAAGACACTTATTTTTTATATATTATATTTTGTTTATGTATTTTTCTTGTGTCTAAATATTATATTATTGATTAAATATATCATCAAACTTATCATATTTAATAAATACATTTTTTATGGTACACATTTTACGGTTAAAATGTAATTGATATTACTATATATAGTATAAACATAGCATCTAAAACAATTACATCATCATATTTTTATTCCCTCTCCTCAAAAAAAAAAAATTCATATTTTTATTCCCCCAGGATAAATTCATCGCACCAAGCAAGGACTCTTTCTAAACCAAGAAAAATAATGACACAAACAAACTAGTAAAATAAAATCAACTTGAAGAAATTAAGAACTAAAAGATTAAAAAAAGAACCATTGTTAACATTATCCATTAGGTGATACAATTCTCGATATTAATCTATTGTTTATTTGACTATTGTTGAAAACCATGAGTTTTACTGTTGAACGTGCTGAAAGGGAATGCCATGACTAACTGCACTCTGTTGAACTTGAAGCTGTGATTGAGTCTACCCTCTTTGCTCTGTATCACTTTTAAAGGAAAAGGAACACAGGCATTATATCATAACTTCAACTGTGCTAGTTAAATTGTTTATGAAATTGGCAAAACTTAGATACAGTATTTTAGATACTGTTCTTTAGAGTATTAGCATCCGGGGATGCACAAAAAAAAAAAAAAAAAACTATTTGCATCCTCAAACACTACTTTATCTATTTTACAAATTCATTTTACAACTCACCCTACATTTGAGTTTTTATTTTTAAATATAACCCAATAAAATAATATAAATTACCTAATAAAATAATAAAAAGTATTATTCTCTCTCTTTTTCCCCACTCATAGGTTGCAAATTTTTTTAAGTTTCCAAACTTGGATGGAGGGTTTTGGATGGTTTAGGTTGTAAAATAGCAACTAGGGGGTGTTTACACCTCCAAATGCTATTGCTCTTTCTTTTTTGCTTTTCTTGTTCTGCTGAAATGCAACCTACCATGAGAGAAACAAGAAAAATCTCAAATCTCTCTCTCCAAAGAAAAAAAAAAAGTTTCGCTAAAAGAAATCCTCTATGGACAATTCCACCTGTTCAAATGTCACTCATTCAATCAGCTTTGAGAACCTTAACCCCACTATCTTCCTCTTCCTCTTCGTCTTCATCTTTGCAGCTGAAGTGGCATCACAGAGCTATCAAGAATTAACACACGGAGCTGAAGCAGCAGCATGGAGTGACAACACATAGAGCACCTCTTAAACTTGAACTAACACACAGAGCTGTCAAGAATGATCTATTCGGATCGGTTCATACCCAGTAGATTTGAGTCGAATTTTGCGCTTTTAGACTTGGTTTCGCTGAAGGCCGGATTGATTTGGAATTGGAATTTGTGAACTGGGTTTGTGGGATTTATGATTTGTTTTAAAAGAAAAAAGAGAGAATTTTGTATTATAAATAGAAAAGAAGTATACAATGGGGCCCTAGACTTAGCAACAACGTCCAACCCAAAAAAGATGAAACCACAAAACAGTGGTTTTACAAGAACAGAATAAACAAAATGTAGACTAAAAATTTTGGGTTTTTATTTGGATATGTAGGTTTTGGATGCTCTAGCATTGTTGGATGATTTTTATCTCAATCTTATAGATTGGGTGTGAGAAGTTGGAGTTTGGAGTTTTCTGGAATTCTGAGTGTCTTTCACAGGAGAAGAGAGAAAAAAGAAGAAGAAGAAGAAGAAGAAGAAGAAGAGAAAGATACAGTTGGTTAATGCCATTTACAAACTTAAGTGATTGGACAAGTGACAGAATTTTAAAAGGGGTACTTAAGGAACAGGACCTAAGGTACTGTATTTAAGTTTTGCCCTTATGAAATAATGTCTGGATCATAGGCTAATGGAAGTACAAGGATAACTAAATAAAAATTTATGAACTGTGTAGGCCTTTGTTATCCTGATAGTATGTTAAAGTGGGTACTGAGAAATATTGAGTACAACTATTGTCTCAATTCACTATCTACCTATCTCAATAAACTATATTATCTCACTTTGATGGCCTCCTCCACCAACATCAATTGAAAATTATTATAACTAGTCGCTAACCTGTGCAATGCATGGAAAGTTTACTGAAAATGAAATCTAATGAATGCTAAGCAATTATGCAAAATATCATTTAAATTAAAAGAAAAATATTAGTAAATGTTGTTATCCTTAGCTATTTGTGTTACATCTAGAGTTTCATATCTAAATTACTACAATACTATTTGTAGCAACTGAAGCTCACAATATAAGTATATTACATGAGGCCAAAACTTATATTATCTTCAAGTTCCCTTTAGCCTTACTGAGTCCCTAACAAAATTTCTTTTGTATTCAATTTGATTTCAGAGGACTTATTCAAAATTATTTAAATTAAACCTCACAAATTAGAAAGAAAAAATAAATAACATTACAACATTGTAGCTGATTAATATACAAATAAACTACCAATTTAACATGATAAATCACTATTAGTAATTTAGAATGCAAAAATTAATAAAATTAAAGTTGTTACCCATTTAACCTAAAACTTTTCATATTCTAAAGTTGTCAAACACCTATTAACAAATAGCTATTAATATAAAATATTCAGTAATTCCTTCAATACTGCAAGTTGTTCATGCTGTAAAAAATTTGAGAGAATAACACAGCAAGCATCTTAAACACTTTCTTGCTTGGACCCTACAAAACAATTGTAAGTGCCACTAGTGAGTTGACATAATACAATGAATTTATAGAGGCAGGAACTCGAATCAAATAACCTAGTATAGTTGAAGAAGGATAAAAAGACAAGGAACAAAGAAGAATACTAGTCCTCAGCCAAGGTCCGAGGATAGATACTCATATTAAATTACTCTAAAAAATGATTTGCTATAGTATTTCTCTCTCTGGGATTCTCTCTCCACCTCCTCCTCCTTCTTGGAGGATCTCTTACCTTATATAGCCTCTTTCAACTAATCTTGGCCCTCCGTTTGTTGATCATGTAGGCCACTACTTTAGTGCTTGTCCCATCAGACGACTTCCCAAATCTTCTATGAGTTGCAGCAATCAAGACAGCACTGTTCAAGGGTTTTCTCCATATAAATGCGGCCAGAGAGTTTGGTGGGGTGCAATAAATGTGGTGGCAACTACCATCCCTTCTGACACGTCAGGACTAACCCCTTCTCTAAAGCACTTCCTTTACAATGTGACCTCTTCTGGTAATGTGCCATCGACGTGGCCAAGGCTCACCTCCCTGGCCTTGCCATTCGAGGGTATGGTCTCCTCGGAACTGCATCGGCCTCTTCAGTCTCGGATATGACACATGGCACTATTACCTTATTAAATTTCTGTATCCCACAATAGCCCCTCAAAACTCCAGTTTTTCCCTCTTGTCCGAGGAGAAAAATGGGGCTTTGATCCTGGGTGATTGGCTCCACACAGTTCTTTGATTTTCCCACGTGAGAATGTCACTTCGCATGCCCTGTAACCGCTCCTGACGTTTCGGAGTCCGTAACGTCTCATTAATTGCTCTATGTGATGCCTTGTCCCCTACGTCCTACGGTGAGATGGAGATCCTACGACTGGTATTTTTCCTCGAAATTTAGGCGGGGTAACTCCCGCTCAATTCTACTTACTATATAAGGCGCCTGGGGGACTTGTTTCTCCCATTTTCCAAATCTTTAAACTTTCAAGAAGCTCCTGAGGTGACTCCAGTCATTATTTTCGTAAGTACCCTATTTATCCCAATCTTATTCTTAGGTTCTTTTCTCCTTGGCCAGTCTCCTCGACCTTCTATTTTCTATTTATTTCTTCAAAAAATTCTTTCCCTTCACCTTAGCCTGCTTAGATGGGTAGGTTTGCTCACTTAGTAGATACCCCTACAGGTATGAAGGGGTTTAGGGCCCTATATCATATTCCCCGGGGTATCTCCTTGCGGTATTGCCCTCTAAGTGAGAGGCACAGCCTTAGAAGGGAGGGAGAGGTTGTTATTCTAATAATTGCCTTCGTAGAAGGGGGAATGAGGCTTCTCGTGGGTAAAGTGACTAGGGACTACTTGATCGCCCATAGGATTTGTCCTCATCAATGCGCGTCTAACCTATTTAAAGTCTTAGATAGTGTAGATGCTCTCAACGAGCAAATAGAGTTGGGCCTCACCTAGCACAACGTTGTCTAGATGTACGAGCGCCATCTTCTCCCAAACTCTGGCTATTATCTTATATCTAGATCTTCCGAAGTTAGGCTTATCTCGTGTCTCCCCAAATTAGACAACGGCATGAAAGATGACTTTTTTATCATCTCGGGTGAATGGCATGACGGTTTTCACTACCCAACTCAGGAGGGAGCACTAGGTTGGGTACCCTAGGTTTAGGTCCTTTAACATGGGAATTAATTTTTTAGTTTGCTTCTTTTTTTGTTTCTTTAGTAGTTTGTTTCCTTCTGACTGATGACTCGCCTTCCTAACTATGGTTTTGCTTCTTAGCTTTTTTCATAGATAAAAGATTCATGGCCCCCAATCTTAACTTTGCCAACATGCCAAATCTCAACAGGCTGCTGAGATCCGAGGAGTTTGTGCGCGAGGACAGACAAGTAAGAGCTGTCCATCTCATCCTTGATTTCAAACCCTTGTCTGATAAGTTTTAGGATGTGGGCAACTTGATCAGAGTGGGTGATCCTCGACTGGCTCGAATTAACGTTTTTACGCTCGGATTCCTAGCCCGAGAAGGTACCGTGTAGTTTAAGTTGCCTTCTCATCATTCTCCCAGTGAAGAAGCAGTTCCGAGAGAAGAAACAGCTTCCTCACACTAGTCACTTAAGGAGGAGATAGACCAATTTTGGCTTAAGGAAGAGAGGGAGGAGCAGGGAGAGCCTGTGATTAAGGTTTCATACTCGGGGGATGAACTTGATAGATTTTCAGGTGTTTATTCCTCCAGATTTGTCGTTGCACGTATAACCAGTAGTTTGGAAGAAGAAGAAGAAGAAGAAATGCCACTGGAGAGGAAGAAAGGGTCTAGCCTCCGTGAACTCCTCGTGGGTAGGTCTAAGGGGTCGGTTTCTAAAGATGCCTCGGGCTCTTAGCTTCCTCCTCCTCCTCCTCCTCCTCCTTCAGTTTCCCCCTTCACACCTACTAATCTAAGGAAGAGAAAGAAGGACAAGGTGGTGGTCGAGGAGGGGGAGTTGGTCCCTTTCAATGAGGGGGTTCCTCCAAAAGTGCCAAAGACGGCCAAAAGTAAGCAAAGGGCTTCCTTGGCCAAGAGTAAGGAGACTAAGCATGTGGCTGAGGTACGCCCTCTAAACTCGGCATGGAACCCTTGGCTAAAGCTAGACAAGGCCGTTATACCATGGAACTCCACCATTAGGGAGTTCTAGAGAAGGAACGCCCATTATCTTGCCAACGCTTTGGAGCAGCCCCTTTGGTTGTTGAAGGATATAATTGCTCTAAAAAACTTGAAGCAGCAGGATCTCTTTCTGTCCTTGAAGAGGGAATTGGCGTTTTAAGTCTTTCGACACACCTTACTAACTTCATGCTAGTTTATTTTCTTCTAATCTGAATGGGTGTTCCCTTGTCGTTTTTGCACAGGCAATCTAGGAGGTGTTTTATGGCCAAAGAGTGGGTGAAAGATGCCCAGTCCGAGGCTAGACTCACGAACAATCTTCGCGCAAAGACTAGCAAGTCTTTGGCCACTGCCTAGCAAAAGAATAAGGAGCTTACTCTGAAGCTGGCTACTAAGGAAAAGGGGAGGAAGAGTGCTGAAGCTGGCCTTAAGAATGCTCAGGTGCAAGCCTAGGAGCAGCATAAAAAGCTCCACTATATAGAGATTGAGCTAGCCACAGCCAACCAGCAGGTTGAGGACTTGAAGGCAGAGTTAGAGAAAGCTAAAGAGGTCGCTCAAGCGGCTGTGAATGCTTCAAGATAGAAATTCTATGACCTCGAAGTGAAGGAGACTGAGGCCCGCCTGACTAATGAGTTGGCTGGGGTCTGCAGGGACTATTGCCTCAAGGCGTTGAACCTAACTGGAGTTCTTGCTGCCTGGGAGTGGAGGAGGCCTAAGAATGTTTACTACCCATAAGACCTTTGAGAAGCTTTTAAAGCACCTTTGGGCCTTGAGATAGATGCTTCCCCTACAACAACTGCACTGGAGTAGCTTTCAATCACCCAAGCCTCTCCCCCCCCCCCCCCCCCCTTAAGACCTCCAAAGGGCTTAGCAAGGTTGGTGACCAAGGCTAGGGGGTGGAGGTGGCCAATGGTAAGAAGGCTACCCAGGGTAGAACTTGACTAGAGGCTAAGGGTAAAGGGGCTGGTCATGGCCAAGAGGTCTCCCAAGCTAAACCTCTGTTGGGGACTAAGGGCGCAAAGGTTGACCAAGGCAAGGAGGTTGTTTCCAAGACAAAGGAGTCTAAGTCGGTCAAGCCTCAAGTTGTAGCCCAGGAAAAGAAGGCCACCTCGAGCAAGGCTACTGATCCTCCTGTCCCTCAACCAGCTAGCAAAGAAGATCCTTCTCTAGCCCAGACTTAGCTATGATCTTTCTTTTCTTCTTATGTACTTTTCTTTTGTTGTGGTAGTTTGCCATGGTTTACGATGTACTTTTCCTTTTTTATTAATGAAAAGATGTTAACTTTTTCTTTATGACAAGTGAACTTTCACTTTTTGCAATATCTACCTCTGATGGCTGTAGAAATGATACTGCCTTTTGCTGAAAAGTTAGATTGATGATGCTTCTATGGGTGAAAACTCATATTTTAACAAAAAGCTAACAATAATGAATTGTTGTTAATTTGAGCATATTAAGCCCACACAAATAGTGAGAAAAATGACTATGTGTTGGTACTAGAAATTGTATGATTGGTAGAAATGTTTAAGTCCTTAGAGACGAACGAAGAACTTTGTTGAAAAAGGGGTGTTTGAGGTCTCTTTTTTCAAGAGTACCTCATGAACATACCTTTAGAGCCTTTAACCAGAACCCAGGGTGACTTCTTTATTTGGGTGTTGCCGCATGGGTCCTAGTTTTTCCATAATGATGTATATGTTGAGGTCTCATCCCTGGTGAAATTGCGAGGTGTTAATTTTTCTAAGGCATGTGGTTTGGGGGACTAGGCATGGTCGAGGTTCTATTTAACCCTTAGAGAGTTCGTTGAGGCATTAATTTACCCAAGGCACCTAGTTTGAGGGACCAAGCATGGCCGAAGTTATGTTTAACCCTTAAAGACATGTTGGGGCGTTAATTTACCCAAGGCATGGGTCTGAGGGACCAAGCATGGCCGATGTTCTGTTTAACCCTTAAAGATATGTTGAGGTGTTAATTTACCCAAAGCATGGGTCTAAGGGACCAGGCATGACCGAGGTTCTGTTTAACCCTTAGAGATATGTTAAGGCATGAATTTACCCAAGGCATGGGTCCTAGGGACCAAGCATGGCCGAGGTTCTATTTTACCCTTAAAGATATATTGAGGCGTTAATTTACCTAAGGCATGGGTCCAAGGGACAAGGCATGGTCGAGGTTCTGTTTAACCCTTAAAGAATTCATTGAGGTGTTAATTTACCTAAGGCATGGGTCCGAATGACCAGGCATGGCCGAGGTTCTGTTTAACCATTAGAGATATGTTGAGGCGTTAATTTACCTAAGGCATGGGTCCGAGGGACCAGGCATGGCCAAGATTCTGTTTAACCTTTAAAGATATGTTGAGGCACTAATTTACCCAAGGCATGGGTTCGAGGGATCAGGCATGGCCGAGGTTCTGTTTAACCTTTAGAGATATGTTAGGGCATTAATTTACTCAAGGCATGGATCCGAGAGACCAGGCATGGCCAAGGTTCTATTTAACCCTTAGAGAATTCATTGAGGCTTTAATTTACCCAAGGGATCGGTTTGAGGGACCAGACATGGCCGAGGTCCTGTTTAACCCTTAAGGATATGTTGAGGCGTTAATTTACCCAAGGCATGGGTTCGAAGGACCAGGTATGGCCGAGGTTCTGTTTAACCCTTAGATGCAATGACATAGGAATAGCAAATAAGATATACTTGTATTAATAATAATATCTTTTCAAGTTACTTACATTCTAGGGTCATAGTACAGTGTTTCCATCTAGATCCTCTAATCTAAATGCACCTATGCCTGCTACTGAGGTGACGCAATAAGGGCCTTCCTAATTTGGCCCCAATTTGCCCCAGGATGGGTGTCTTGTATTGCCAACCACTTTCCTGAGGACAAGGTCCCCTAGCATGAGTGGCCATGACTTCACCTTTTTATTGTAACCCTGCCTCAGCTTGTGTTGGTAATTGGCTAGTTTTATCATTGTCATCTCTCTTTTCTCCTCGGCCTAGTCTAGACTTGCACATAGTTGACTATCATTGTTATGCTCCTCAAACTGATCTGTTCTCATCATCGGGAATTCTGTTTCCATGGGTATAATTGCCTCCACTCCATACGTCATGGAGAAGGGGGTTTCCCTAGTTAATCTTCTCAGGGTAGTTATGTATAACCATAATACATGGGGCAATTCGTCTACCCATTTCCTTTTTGCCTCATCCAGTCTTTTCTTCAGTCCATCAAGGATCACCTTGTTGGTGGCCTCGGGCTGTCTGTTTCTTTGTGGGTCTGTAGGGGTAGAGTAGTTGTTCTTGATTCGAAGTTCACTACAATATCTCCTAAAAGCCTTGCTATCGAAGTGTGATCCATTGTCAGATATGAGGGCGTAAGGTACGCCAAACCACTTAACAATGTTCCTCCACACGAATTTATTCACGTCTGAGTCTCGAATTTTAGCCAACGGCTCGACTTCTACCCATTTCGTGAAATAATCTATCCCAACGAGCAACCATCTCCGATTTGCAATAGCTCAAGGGAATGGTCCCACGATGTTTAGACCCCATTGAGTAAAAGGCCACGAGCTAGAGAGTGGGTTCAGAACCCCTCTGGGTTGGTGGATATTTGTGGTATTGATCACATTTTCTTGCATAATCCTAGGTGGACTTCTGCATACTAGGCCACCAATACCCCTGGGTAAGGGCTCTATGAGCCAAGGATCTTCACCCTGTGTGCTCCCACAAATCCCTTAGTGTAGTTCTCCCAACAACAATTCCACTGCTTCTGGGTGTACACATAATAGGTATGGCCCAGAAAATGATCGTTGATACAATTTTTGCTCTTGAGATAGCCAGTATTACGAGGCATGCCTTTGGATCTTCATGGCCTCTGCCTTATCCTTTGGCAGGTTTCCACCTATTAGGAATGCCACTATGGGGTCCATCTAGTTGGGTTCAACTCGGACAAACTGCACCATGGTCGGGCTCTGGTCCTTCCACCTCGACCTGTCTAATTCCTCCACTATGATTAATTGTGGCAGAGCACCATTGGACATTGTTGCTAGTGTAGCTAGTGAATCAACATGGAAATTTTTGCACCAAGGTACTTGCTTTAGGGTGAACTCCTGAAAGTGTGCCTGGAGTTGCTTTATCTTACCCAAATAGGCTTGCATCCTTGGCCTCATATTCTCCCAGTACTTGCCCCACTATCAGTTAGGAGTCACTGAAGACCTCTATGCTGTTTCCTCCCAAGCATTTTACTGCCTCCAATCTTGACCATAATGCCTCGTACTCGGCCTTATTGTTGGTGGCCGAGAAAGACAGCCTCAGGGATTTTTCCAGAACTATCCCGTCCGGGGAGACAATGACAATTCCAACTCCCGAGTCCCTTTGGTTGGCAGCCCCATTATTATACATAATCCAAGGAGGGGAAATTTCAATGGAAAAAATTCCAACAGCTTCCTGACTTTGTACACCCTCCTTGGTTTGATCTTTCGAGAACTCGACAACGAGGTTAACTAGGACTTGGCCTATAATCGATGTCCTCGGTTGGTACTTGATGTCAAAATCCTCTAACATAGTTCCCCACTACACGGCCCTTTCAAAATAGTCTGATTTCCGTAATACCGCTTGTAGGGGAAGCTAAGTTAGGACACCACCATATGTGCTTGGAAGTAGTGTGGCAACTTCCTAGTAGCATGGATGAGGGTTAAGATGGCTTTTTCTACATAAGAGTACCTCGTCTCAATATCTTGCAGAGATTTACTGACGTAGTACACTGGTCTTTGAACCCCGAAATCGACCCGAATCAAGAAGAGGCTGAACACGTGGTTTGTGACCGCTAGGTAGGCATAGAGGACCTCTTCCTGCCTAGGGCGAGACAACACCAGCAGATTTGACAAATACTCCTTCAGTTCTCAGAAGGCTCGATCACACTCCTCAATCTAGGAGAAATCCTTCCACTTGTGTAGAAGTTGGAAGAATGGTTTGCATCGGTCAACCAACCGCGATATAAACCTGTTCAGGGCCCCTGTCATGCCTGTCAATCACTGCACCTCTTTAGGGTTCTGAGGTGGATGTAGGTCGTTTATGGCCTTAAACTGATTTGGGTTGACCTTAATGCCATGATATGTTATCATAAAGCCCAAGAACTTCCCCGAGCTCACCCTAAACGAACACTTAGAAGCATTCAATCACAATTGGTGTTTCCTGAGCAAAGAAAAAGCTTCCTCCAAGTCTTATATGTGCTCAGATGCAGCTTTACTTTTTATCACCATGTCGTCTATATAGGCTTCCATATTCCTACCCACCTAGGCCTCGAACATTGTTGTCACCATCCTCTAGTAAGTGGATCTTGCGTTTTTCAACCCAAAAGGCATCACTCGGTAGTGGTAGTTGCCAAAGGGAGTCCTAAAGGCTGTTTTTTCCTAGTCGGCAAGCACTAGAGGGATTTGGCGGTATCCTTGGAAAGCATCAAGAAAACTCATCCGAGGGTGCCCGCAGTTGGCGTCAACTAGTTGGTGTATCTTGGGACAGGGAAGGGGTCTTTGGGACAAGCCTTATTAAGATCAGTGAAGTCCACACAAACTCTCCACTTCCCATTCTTCTTTTTCACTACCACAGTGTTAGCTAGCCAATCTGGATAAAAAATTTCCTTTGTTGCCTTAGCTTGTTTCAACTTATTGACTTCTTCTTTTACTACATTGGAATGCTTATCAAAGGATCTCCGAGGTGGCTGTTTCTTTGGTCGAGCTTTAGGATTCACGTTTAGCTAATGGCATATGAAGTCTGGATCAATCCCTGGTACTTCGTATAGGTCTCAGGAGAACACATCGATATGCTGCTTAAGGAAAGCCACCAACTTGTCCCTTTCTGCCGGTGATAGATGCGCTTCTACTTGAAAGTATTTGTCGAGATTGCTCTCAATAGCCACCTTGGCAAGGCTCTCACAGGCCTCTAACACTCTAACCCTATCGTTCTCGGCATCGGTCGCGATAAGCATTAATTGCTATAACTTTGGTAACCCCTCGTCCATTCCTTCTGAAGGGGTTTGATGGTTGATTACTACGACGAGGCATTGTCTCGCCAAGGCTTAGCATCCTTATATTTCTCCGATTTGACCTTCAGTAGGGAATTTCACCTTTTGGTACAGAGTGGATGATATGGCTCCAAGAGTATGTAGCCACGGCCGAGCTAGAATAGCTGTGTATGGTGAATACGCGTCCACCACAATGAAGTCCACCAACACCTTCTCCTTCTCTACTTGGACTAGTAGCTTGATTCTTCCCTTTGAGATAACCATTTTCCTGTCGAATCCCATGAGTAGGGCTCCATAACTCTCTAGGTCTTTCTCCTTTAGCCCCAATCCTCTAAACAGATCGGGGTACATCATTTTAGCCCCACTTCCCCCGTCGACCATTACCCTATGCACGTCGAAGCCCCCAATTCACATTGTGACAACTAGAGCATCAACATGAGGTTGGGCAGTGTTGACCAGGTCTTCGTCAGAAAAACCCATGACTAGATTAGGTCCCGTCCTAGCCCTTTTACAAAGGTCTTCTCGGCTGAAGTTGATGACAAGGAGAGACACGGACATCACCCCTATTGACATGGTCGGCATTTGTTTAGGTTCGACGAGGATAACATGAATAGTCCCCAGGGGGGTCGTGGTGCTTGCCCTCCCTGGTATCCCTAATGTGGGGCTCCTCTTCTTGCCAAGGTCTCATTCGTGAATTCTTCCAGCTTTCCTTCCCTAATCAAATGATTCAAGTACGACTGTAGGGTTTTGCACTCCTCAGTGGTGTGCTCCTTATCTTGATGATATTGGCAATACACTGACTGATTTCTTTAGGTCGGGTCTCCACCCATCTTGTGTGGCTAAGTGAAGTAAGGCTCATTCTGGATCTTCTGCAGTATTTGGTGGATAGGGACCTTGAACACCAATTTGATTGGTTGGACCTCGCTTGGCTGTCCCTGATTGCGGAAGTTTGCCTTGGGCCAATTTCCCCCTGTCTTATTGATGCAGTTATTCTTCTGATCATGGAAGCCCTTTGCCTTTCCATTAATTTGTGCTCAGTCATCTTCTACCCTTTTATGCTCATCTATTCGGTCCATCAATTGTTTCATGGTTCGAGTAGATCTCCTAGTGAGGGACTCCCATAGGTTGAACTTGATGGGTAGCCCGTTCTTGAAGATGCGTACCACAACGTCCTCAAAGTCCCCATCCAATTTATTATACAGTTCCCAATACCTATCCGAGTAGGTCTTTAAAGTTTCTCCCTCTCTCATCGACAACGCTAGCAAGGAATCCAATGTCCTCGGCACCCTATTGCATATAATGAACCTTGCACCAAAAGCTTTGGTGAGCTCCTTGTAGGAATCAATAGACGTTTCATGTAGTCCATCGAACCATCTCATTGCCACTGGGCCGAAGCTAAAGGGAAACACCTTGCATATCAAAGCCTCGTTTCTGGTGTATATGGTCATCTTCTGATTGAAGTGGCTAACGTGCTCCATGGGATCGGTCTTCCCATTGCAAACGGTGAAGGTGGGTTGCGCAAAGCATTTGGGCAGCTCAGCCTTCTCGATCAGCCTCGTGAAGGGTGACTTGGATATCTAGGAGAGGGCTTTGCTCATGGCGTCCCTACTCCTATCTCCTCGGGGGATGGGTTTGTGTCGCTTGTGGTGTTGCCTTTCTCTTTGTGAATTTTCAGAAGAATTAGTTTCCGTTTCGCTGGGAGGCATCCTTCTTCTTCTACGCCTTACCCATTTTAGCTCTAAATTAGAGCCTGAGCTCGTAGTGAGACTCCTACTCCGTCGATTTCTCTGGTTCCACCTTATTTGCCTGCATAGATGGTTGACCTCCCTTTTTAGGCCAACGATCTCATTTTAGAGATGGCTTCGCGATCTCGAATAGCTGTGGCTATGTTAACTGGAACGGGCTGGTCTCGAGCTCTTGGACTCAGACCTAGCTACCTCACGGTCCCGGCGATTTTTCCAAGTTTACGAACTAGTCCTGTTGCCCAGGACAAGAACTCACAGATCCTTCGCTGCTAGACATCCTTTGGCATTCTCCTTAAAGATGTGTAGATTAAGCAAAGATTTTGCACAGAAGGTGCTAATTGTAAATGCCACTAATGAGTTGACATAATACAATGAATTTGTAGAGGCGGGAGCTCGAATCAAATAACCTAGCACAGTTGAAGAAGGAGAAAAAGATAAGGAACAAAGAAGAATACTAGTCCTCAGCCAAGGTCCGAGGGTAGATACTCATATTAAATTGCTCTCAAGAATGATTTGCTACAGTATTTCTCTCTCTGGGATTCTCTTTCCACCTCCTCCTCCTTCCTGGAGGATCTCTTACCTTATATAGCTTCTTTCAGCTGATCTTGGCCTTCCATTTGTTGATCATGTAGGCCACTACTTGAGTGCTTGTCTCATCAGATGTTTTTTCATATCTTTTGTGAGTTACGGCAACCAAGACAACACTGTTTAAGGGTCTTCTCCACATAAATACGACCAGAAGGTTTGGTGGGGTGCAATAAATGTAATGGCAGCTACCTTCCCTTCAGACACGTCAGGACTAACCCCCTCTCTGAAAATCTTCCTCTATAGTGTGACCTTCTCTGGTAATGTGCCATTGACGTGGCCAAGGCTCACCTCCTTGGCCTTGCCGTCCGAGGGTATGGTCTCCTCAGAACTGCACCGGCCTCCTCGGCCTTGGATATGACATGTGGCACTATTACCTTATTAATTTTCTTTATCCCACAACAATACACACACACACACACACACACACACACACACACACATACGTAGAGAGACAACCAATTATGATAGTGTTGGAGGCAAAGTAAAACATTAAAAAAAAACTGAAGAAGTAAGCAGTTTGGCTAGCATACCAGCTAGTTAATTTATATCAAAAGACATAAAAATCTTACAATCTAATAGAATCCATCTTTAAAGTAAATAAATACATGTGGTACAATAAGATAAATAAAAGGTTTGTCAAGATGATCAAGTTTGGCAATGAAGAAGACGCAATAGCTATTAATGAGGGTAATCTATCTTAAACTTGTGATGATGATAAAGATGCAGCAACTACTAATTATGCAGATCTAGTATAATCTTATTTTGATTCAACTACAACAAAAATGACGATAATTACCATAAAAAAACAGCCTTTTATGATATAGCACATCAACGGGAATAAATAATAAACAAACCTATGAACTAAACAAATTTCAGACACATATAAACAGAAGTAGAACACCCACTAAAATGTTTCATTTCTATAAAGTTGTAATTTACAACTAGTTTATGTTGGCTTTTATTCCGTGCCAAATTTGATTGTAATTTTGTTCAATCTTATATACCCTGTATTTTACGTAGGATTTATTTGTAAGGGTTGTGTGTGAGAGAGAGAGTGTGAAGACTCAAGGTAATTAAAGACTAAAGCAGTTTTCGCAAGTATCTTGCGAGTAGGCTTCCTGCGAAGTAAAGCATGTGCCCAGCACATGACTAGAATGCGAAGAGTTAGGACAGGGTGGAGACAATTGGTTTTCGCGAGTGTCTCGCGGGTAAAGCCTTCCCACGAGATACCCGCGAAACATTTTATTTTGCCAATCTATCATATCTGATACACACTATTCATACCCACACTATATATACCCACATTACCCATAGATGTTGATGAGTGCTTTTGAGAGAAAACCCTAGCCACTATCCTTGAGAGTTAGAGATTGTTATACCTACATTTCTGTACACAATCCATTGTGGTTTTTCCTCAACTCCTACCTCTACATTTTTATATCCTTGAAAGGTTGATAGCCCAAACACTTACCACACCCTTTCAAAGTGTCAAGTGAGGTTTTGGTGCTACTGGGAAGCATTGGAAGAAGCCAAGTTTTGGCGGATGCAATCGAGTGTATTACGGGATCCGGAGAGCTAGATAAGACACAGTTTCGAGAAGCCTTGTTGGAGTAGGAGCTTGGAGGGCTTAGGTGCATCTTGTAAATTAGGCTTGGAGGGTCTCTTGCCATTCATGTATCCTAACTGATTGTCTAGTGGATCGATTTACCGCTTGGAGGGTGGCGGAGAGGTTTTACACTGAGTACTTCGGTTTCCTCTTCAATAACACATCGGCGTGTTATCTTGTGTTTGCATTCTTCTTCCCTACTCTTTTAGCTTTCATTTTACTGCTGTGTTTTAATGAATATGGCTTAGAGTAGTTATATTGTTTATCTACTCGCATTTACTCTATTTCGCACTTAGTATAAGTTAGAGTAAAATCAATCGAGCCATAATTTTTAATTTGGGGGTCTAACCATGTATGCCACATTCCATATGATACATATATTAGGAAACCCATTCTTTTTAGAGATACTTTAATTAATGTTAGCTCCTTGAGGAGTTTCTCTTTCTCTCATACTGTAAGGCAAGGTAATGCTGTTGTATATACTTTAGCCTAGAAAGCAAGACTTTCTTTTCCTTTATTAGTTTGGATGAAGACTATTCCATTAGACATTGATATTTTTTTTTGCTGATTTTCCAACTTCTTAATCAAATTTCAAGCGTTGTCTTTTTCCTCAAAAAAAAAAAAAAAGAAAAACACTAAACACATAAAGAAACAGAAAAATTTGTGTCTTGTGACTTCTTTTGTAATTCTTTTAATGATAAAATGATAAACTTACCTTAATAGAGACGTGGAATACCATGAACTTCTTTAGGCATTAGCTTATACAGATTTGCAATAGTACTTAAATTTTAAAATTAGTATGCATTTTTTTTAATTAAGATATAAATATGTGGATGAGTTTAAAATTGATCAATACCAAAATATAATTGATCAAATGCTCTACATCATATCATCAAGAATATATCCTATTTACTTTTTTTCACTTGAGCTAGATTAATACATAATATTGCATACTAAACCAAATTAAACAACTTCAACACCAACAAAATAAATAAGGACAATGACGTGCTAAAATTTTGTTTTCTATTTCTTTGTTGTATATCTGATGCTCTGCACAAAACCTGAAATTTCTTTTTTGCTACAAAGGACATAAGTTTCTCTTCTACATAGACACTTATAGCAAAGGATATTCATACCAGCTAGTTCATGAGAATATCATTAACCCCAATTATTATTAGTATTTGAGAATACCAACAATTCTTCAAATTCAATTTCTATTAGAAATTAGTACAATTTAATTTCCATCAGACTATATATTCATGTTGGAACATATATTGAGTTCGTAAAAACTGAGCAAATCCACCTTAAACAAAGGCCCAAGAAGGCCAACATCAAGAACTTTTGATATTTAACTACCAATTTTTGTGGGATTCACCATGCTAAAGAACTTAATAACATATCACCAATAAATTTTAATTATTTCAACCAACCCAAACAAATAAAGAGAGCAGTAAAAATTCTCACCAACAATTGTGAGTTGCAATACAAATTCTAGTCACCAATAGCAGTGAGTTGCAATACAAATTTCTGGTAATTCACACCACGCTTGAGTTATACTAATGTAACAACAATACAAATTTCCAATGTCAAAGATACTCTACATGAACTGTTCAGCCTCCCTCATTAAACAATAACTATATAAATTGTTCAGTCTCTCTTATTAAACAATATTTACATAAACTATTCAGCCTTTCTCACTTGTAGTTTCTGCTTCAGTAGACAATTCTTTTCCAATGTCAAGGATTACTTTACATATCATCCACTTTGGAGCCAAATATTCTTTTGGTTACCTAAACTATTCGACCAACAATGGAATCTCCTTCTAAAGCAATCGGCATGTAATCGCTTTATTTATATCCACTAGTAAGTTGCTCGTGCAATGCACATATAATTTTGTAATATTTTATGTAAGACGGTTTTGGAAAATGTTGTACATATATTATAAAGAAAAAGTAAACTAAATTAGAGTAAAGAAACATATACATTTTGAGATATCAAATTTTAGTTTAGTAGATTCACTGTACATTTGTAGCCTTCTCGAGGTAAGATTAATTTTTTTTTTTTTAAAATAATAAAACTAAAGAGTAACAGGTTCATGAAAATCAACTAATTTGTGTTGTATTCACATATTGCATACCATGAAATGAATGTATGTCCAACTCTCTCATCGTCTTCCACTCATTGATAGTGCGACATTAAGACATGATGTGGGCAAGTGCGTATACATGTGTCTTATATATGATGATTTAAAACTAAGATGATTTTAGTTTAGTAGATTCACTGTACATTTGTAGCCTTCTCGAGGTAAGATTAATTTTTTTTTTTTTTTAAATAATGAAACTAAAGAGTAACAGGTTCATGAAAATCAACTAATTTGTGTTGTATTCACATATTGCATACCATGAAATGAATGTATGTCCAACTCTCTCATCGTCTTCTACTCATTGATAGTGCGACATTAAGACATGATGTGGGCAAGTGCGTATACATGTGTCTTATATATGATGATTTAAAACTATGGTAGAATATGGTTTACTTTGTGCACCAAATATTCTCTCTACTTATATACTCAAAACAAAAATTATCCAACCAAATTACCTAATCCAAAATCATATTTAAGCCCTTAATTAAAAAAAAAAAAAAAAATTACCCGTAGCAGCTTGATGGTGGTAGGAGGCCAGTATGACCGAGGTGGTGACCCCTCAGATTTCTCTCTCTCTCTCTCTCTCTCTCTCTCTCTCTCTCAAATGCTTTATCAATCTCAGGTTTTTATATATATTTATTTTGGTAATAGTGAAACAGTGCGTTTTATTTAACAATCCACAACATTTTCATGTCTCTCTATCTCTCCCATTGGGGCCTTATCTAGTTAGTTATTACTATTAGTCTTTAATTATTATTATTTTTACTTTTTTTTTTAATACTGAAACAGTGGGTATGCTAAAAGACATGAAAATAAGAAAAATGTGTGGTTTAAGCTTAGAAAATTAATAAGATAACAGTAAAAATAAGTTAACGTGAACTTTTTGGTAACAGTAAAAATAACTTAATAAAAAAAGGTTAAAAAAATAAAAATAAAAACTCTAAATGTAAAATTAGAGCGCCATATAGAAGGATCTCATGGACTCCCACATGAGGTCTCTGCTTTTATATATATTTTTTGTTTTTTAATCGTAAATGTGGTAGAAATTCAGATAGGTATTTTTCCTACATGTCAAAACCACCTTAATTGTAGGAAAAAGCTTCTTTTATTATATATAGTATTAGATATAGTTTTTAAACTGTGCAATGCATGGTATTTTATTAATTTCAATTTATATATTATGTATTTGGTTTAAGTTATGTAGACTAATAAAATAAATAAGTAATGACAAAAAAATATAGTAATATCATATATTAACTCATCAACAAAAAACATTTATATATATATATATATATATATAATGTTGCATTAATTTATGCTTCTAGTTTAATCTCAATTTTATACTATTTAATTATGAAAATTGTACAAATCAATTCATGGTTGTTGTGAATTGATAATATCTCGTTATTTATCTATTAAATATTATTATTATATTATAAAAGTTGGATCACAAATTGGTCGATGCACAAAATCGTGCAACATGTCCCATTACTGAAGCATAAAAAATTAACAAGTAGTAAAATTCTCAATAAATTTAGGGTGATATGGACTAATAATGTTATGTGGCAAGTTCCAATTTGATTAAGAATGAAAAAATGAAAAACCAAACCCAATAATTTTTTGAAAATTAAAAGATCCTCAGTAGTCCACAACTCATTCTTGACCAAAGTAATCCCTACACCAATTAATATATAGAGTCATAGACAAATAACAAATACAAAGACATAAACAAAGCCTTTTGGGATGCACTTCTAGTGTGGATATAATAAGTGCTGGAAATGACTAATAGTGGTTTTAGACAATAAATAACTTTAGCGAATTTTATTTTAAGTTATTTACAATAAATTCAAACAAAAAGCCATGAACATAGGAAATCTAAGGTGATAGTCATCACAAATAGAACAATTGCAAAGTTACATAAATTGAGATTAGAAAGTTAATTACATGTATAATGAAGTGATATATTCAAACTTGAAGGAAAAAGTCTACATCAATCAATCTCAATCAAATTGTCTTAACTTCTTTGCTTCAGCTTCCTTCATAATACTGAAAAAATAGAGAGCAATGTCATTAGTCATTTCTATAATATTGTTTTTATACATATTCAACTAAAAGCAAATGTGTTTCCCAAAAAAAAAAGAAAAAAGAAAAAACTAAAAGCAAATGTAATTTCACTTGAAATTTTCGGGTCATTCTTTAGTATCCCCTCTTTTTTTCTAGGGGGGTACGGTACCCTTTTTAATCTTGGTCATAGATTTTACACATTTGAATCCTGACCATTTATTTATTTTTAATGAAAAACCAGTTATAGGTTAAGTAGGTAATATATAAAAGCAAAAATACACAGACAAGCAAACTAGTGTTCTCTCTCTTGCTGCTTCTCTCTCAAACTGAAAACCTCTAGTGGGTGTTCCTTCTTTTACTTCAAAATACTAAACGATGCATCTTTGCAATGCTTGGCTTCCACCACCGATGGCCCAAGAGAGAGAAGGACTCATTCTCTCGAGTTGTGTGCTTCGTCAATAACTCCTTCAAACCTGATGACCTAGATTTTGTCTACTCCACTCGCAAATGGATCTCTATCATCGACCTGTGAGATTTCTTCAATTCTCTTTACTAATATTTTTTTTATTCTTATCAATTTGTATTCGATATTGGGTCTCTCTTTTCTTCTTTTATTTATTTTTCTCATTTTGACCATAAATTTTTGGGTATTTTAGCTTTTTCAATATCATTTCAATTATGGGTATGTTTTGTTTTTCCTTATCTTAATTCAAGTTGAAAATTCGTTTTGTTTTGTTTTTGTCTCTAGAATTTGGTTATGCCTTTTGTTTGCACAAGTAAATACCAATAATTTGCTGGCTCTAAATTATGGATTATTAGATGCCCATTTGATCGATGATTGAGTTAAGAAATTAATCACTGATGGTGAATATTTGGATTTAAGGTAAAGTGAGACTACATAAAGAGCTGTTCTTCACTTATGGTTTGGCCCTTTTTCTTTTTGTTTCATTTTTCATATAGACAGCTAGTTTTGCTTATTTTTCGTCCTACCCAACCATGTGGGTTGTTGGGGGTATTTGGATGACATTTATCTATGGAACTGTGCTAATTTGACTAGGAAAAAAATGTGCTTTTTTTTTTTTAAAGTTAAATTAATTAGGCAATAGTGATAGAAGACCTTTAGGGGTTGATTTGTGAAATGCAATAGATAATGAACTTGTTTATCTGTCCTGATATTGAGAAATGGAGGAATTTCTAGTTATCAACTGAAATGCTAGTTCTAAAGTATGCCTTAGCTTGAGTCAAAGAGCAGGGAAAGTTGCGAGGGAGTAGAGGGATGACTATTGTAGTTGTGAAAAATTTGTAGCCACACCATTCATTTGCTTTGTTTTGATGGGTTAGTTTTGAAACTATCCTAACGGGATTGAACTGAAAACCTTGTGAAACATACCATTCAATAGCTTTGTTTTGGTGGGTTAAATTTGAAACTATCCTAATTGGAATGAAGTAAGTTCCTTGATAAAAATCTACCCCATTTATAAGTTATTACTATGAACCTACTAATCCAGTGGTGTAACCAGAGACTAATCATTTTATTGATAGCTTTATTAAATAAGTTTAATTATTTGGTTACTCTGTTTATTGCTTCTGTGAATGGGTCCAAACACTTATAACATGTTTTTTTATAGTAATATCTAATTTTAATAACTCAGCTTATATATAACCATTTCATTTTTCTATCAAAATAACTCAGCTTATCAATATGAATAATTTGTTCTTTGTTTCCTTTTCAGACTCACTTTGTGCTTGACTGAGTACTAGTTCCTTATTCTTTGTTTCCTTTTCAGCCTCATTTATTCTTGAGCTGTTATATGCTACTCCTCGGAAACCCCAACTGTTAAAAATACACAAGGGTTTAAAAGCAGAGAAAATGAAAAAAGCCTTGTAGTTAATTTGGAATCATTATAATGTTATTTGGGGTTTCCAAGGAGTAGCAAATAATAGCTTAAGAATAAGTAAGAAGAATTAGTATGATAGATTTTGATTATGGTTTTATTTCTTCATAAATTTGGCTGTTTTTACTAGTTTCTTCTTTTTCGCCCCTTACCAGAGAGATGTGGATAGTGCACTAGAGCAAAAATAGATAAGAGAGAGAGATAATCAAGTTATCTTTGTGTTTATAAAATTCTATTAAGAGAAAAGACAATGTAGTCCAACGATGTTGAGTACTTTTAATTAGTTATTCAAAATATTGCTAGTTTTTGCTATTTCATATCTTGTTATTTAATTGTATTTGTTCAACAATTAAAACATTGAACAACATTTTAAAGTCTCATGTGGTCAATTTTGATTTTAGCTTTGATTTTATCACTTTTAAAGACATGGCCTGTGTGTTCCCTTTAGAAAAACTACAACTTTATGCAAAGTTGAAATAATGGATTCCAGTGACCATATAAAAATAAACCACATAGAAATAATGCAACTTTTTCCAAGTTTTCCATATAAAAATAAATTATATATAATAATAATAATAAAAGTTTCATATCACCACACATAGATTAATTCAAATGACCATCAAAGCACGTTGAGTTCACAAGTTGTGCGAGGTCATGAATTATCTTCTATATCATTTTGATTTAATCTCTTGTGTTTGCTAAAGATTTTTTCTTTTCCAGCATAGAATGATGTACTTTGATCCATTTGCCCTTTAATTTCATTATAAAAATATATATAATCTAAAACATTTCTCTAACTCTAAGATATTAATGGTGATATTTTGGAACTTATATAAAATCATTATCATGGGTTTTATTAAAATTGATGAACAATGACAATTTCAGCCACCAATTCCAAAGAGTTACATGGAGAGGTAGAGAGTGATGGACATATAATCCAATATCTTTATATAATTCAATATCTTTTTATCAAAATATGAAATTTAATTTTTTCAAAAAATTGTAAAATATCTCAATGCAAAGATGGCTAGAAGGATATATGAGAGAGAGAGAGAGAGAGCATCGTGTTGGTACCATCCAATGTGACTAAAAAATAAATAAATGAACTATCAAATGTGACGTTGGTATCAACCATTGTGATGTTAGTACTATCTAATGTGACAAAAAAAAAAAAAAAGGAACTACCAAACGTGGTAATGGTACAATCATATGTGATATTAGTACCGCCAATTTAATGTTGGAACCATCCAATGTGACCAAAACATAAGGGAATCATCAAATGTGACAATAGTACAATCATATGTGATGTTGGTGTGATTTTAGGATCATTTGGTCATTTTTTAGGTTCTAAGGGTATTTTAATCAATTTTTTTTTTTTAAGGTTCTAAATGTATTTTGATCATTTTTTAGGTTTTAAGGGTATTCTGGTAATTGTCAAGGGTTTCAGGGGTATTTTGGTCATTTTCAAGTTTTATGAGTTATTTTGGTTATTTTATAGGTTTCAAGGGTATTTCGAAATTTACTCAAGGTTTTAGGGTCATTTGGGTCATTTTTAAGGTTCTATGGGTATTTCGGTCATTTTTTAGGTTTAAGGTGCATTATGGTCATTTTTTAGATGCTAAGGGCATTACTGTCACTTTTTAAATCACAAGGTCATTTCAGTCAATTTTTTAGGTGTTTTTGGTCATTTAGGTCATTTTGTTTAGCATCTAAGGGTATTTCGATTTTTTTTTTTAGGTTTATAGGGTATTTAAGTCATTTTTTAGGTTTTAAGGATATTCCAATTATTTTTGAGAGTTTTGGGGTTATTTTGGTAATTTTTAAGTGTTAGGATGCGTTTTGATAGTTTTAGTATATTTAAGGGTATTTCAAAAATTTTAGAGATTTTAGGAGTATTTTTGTTATATATATTCGTTGATTATTAGGTAATTCGATGGGATGGGGTTGGGTTGGGTTGACTACGCTCATATGTAATGTTGGTATGGCTTAATGTGACGATGAAATTGTCAAATGTGAGTAAAAAAAAAAAAAAAAAACCATTGGATGTGACAAAAGTACAGTCACATGTGATGTTGGCATTGCCCAATATGACAATAGAACTATGTGAGAAAAAAAAAATAGGGTACAACCTAATGTGACAAAAATACAATTAGATGTGATCTTGGTACTGCCTAATATGACAATGGAACCATCAAATGTGAGGGGAAAAAAAAAAGATTCACTGAATGTGACAAGAGTACAGTCACATGTGATGTTGAAACTATATAATGTGAGGATGAACCGTCAAATGTGAGAAAATAAAAAAGGGAACCACCAAATATGACAAAAGTACTGTCAAATGTTAATGTTGTATTGGTACTGCTGAATGTGACAATGGAACCATCAAATATGAGAAAAAAAAAATAAAGGAACCATCAAATGTGACAAGAATATAGTCACATGTGATGTTGGTATTGCACAATTTGAGGATGGAACTGTTAAATGTGAAAAAAAATGAACCACTAAATGTGACAAAAGTACTGTCAAATGTTATGTTGGTACTGCCAAATGTGACAATGGAACCATCAAATGTGAGAAAAAAATAAGGGAACCACCAAATGTGACAAAAGAACCGTCACATATGATATTGGAACTACACAATGTGATAATGGAACCATCAAATGTGAACTAGTGCTTCAAGCCGTGGGTTTGTGGGCTTTTCTAAAATAAAACTTAAAATAAGACATGCTAAGATTCGAACTTGTAACTGCTTGGCAAAAGTTCTTATTACCAGCAAGCTAATGCCACTAAGATGATGTAATGCATATCTTAATATATAAATAAATAAATAAATAAATAAATAAATAAATAAATAAATAAATAAATAAAAATTAATTAATTAATTAATAAATAAATAAATAAGATATCCCTATTAATCTAACACATTAATGTTAAGTAGTCGCTAACTCTTGCAATGTATGGAAAAACTATTGAATATGAATTATTAATTAAACTTTGTTTATTTTCTACAATCAAAGCAAATGGGGAAAAAATTCCAACAATGAAATAAGAATTTAAGCTACTACATATACAATGTTGTTTACAGTTCCAAGCATCCTTAAAAACTTTAATTTTTTTTGCCTTAGTAACCTTGCACAAAACAAAAACATGATACAAACACATGGAATGGGTTTGAATTTTTTTCACAAAGAAAGAAAGCATAGGATACCTTACATTAAGTTTTGTGAATGAGAATAAATATTGCACATTAGTATCTAACTCTCATCACAAATAATTGAATGTTGCACATTAGGATTCCAATCTCAAAAATCACTATCCTTGATATAAAGCATTCACTTACTAAATGGAAAATATCAATTAAACAAAAATTTAAATAAAAATTAGGATTCCAATCCCCCCAAATAATCAATAAACAATTAAATTTCAATTTCTGAGATTCCAATCTCTTAAATCACATGAACCCAGATAAAATTAACAATATTAAAGTCAAATCTAATGAAAATGCCTAAAAAACATAAAACTTGGTGTAGTAGCCTTGATTGATGACTATTTCATACTAGATCTGTAGTTTCAATTTAAGTGTTTATTGAAAATTTTAAAATTTTCATCAATCTTTGGATTTATTTCCAATCTTAGACACCACAATAACACACAACTGTGATTAAGTTGCAGATGTAGTATAAGAACAAGAGAGCACATAAGGTTATACACATCTTCGGTTTTATAGTATATAATAATGGAACTGTCAAATTTGAGAATAAAATATAGGATACCACTGAATGTGACAAAAGTAGAGTCAGATATAATGTTGATATTGCCTAATGTGACAATGGAACCATCAATTTTGAGAAAAAAAAAATAAAGGAACCACTAAATGTGACAAAAGAATTATCAAATGTGATGTTAGAACTGCACAATGTGAGAATGGATCTGTTAAATGTGAGAAAAAAATAAGGGAACCACTAAATGTGACAAAAGAACTGTTAAATATGATGTTGGAATCGTACAATATGAGGATGGAACCGTCAAATGCGAGGAAAAAATAACGAGACTATCAAATGTGATTAAAGAACTGTCACATATGATGTTGGAACTGCACAATGTGAGGATGAAACCGTCAAATGTGAGAAAAAAAAAAAGAATCACCAAATGTGATAAAAGAACTGTTACATGTGATATTGGAGCTGCACAATGTGAGAGCAGAACCGTCAAATGTGAGAAAAAAGTAAGGGAACTACTAAATGTGACAAAAGAACTTTCACATGTGATGTTAGAACAACTATACAATGTGAGGATAGAACCATCAAATCTGACAAAAAAATAAATAAAGGAACCACTGAATGTGACAAAAGAACTGTCACATATGATATTGGAACTACACAATATCAGGATGAAACCGTCAAATGTGAGAAAAAACTAAGAGAATCACCAAATGCGATAAAAGATTTGTCACATGTGATGTTGGAACTACATAATGTGAGGATGAAATTGTCAAATGTGAGAAAAAGGTAACCTGATATAGTAGGTTACCTACTACTGGGTACCATACCCCCTTTTTTGGGGGTACAGTAGAATTACCCGAAATTTTAACCATGTTACTCTTTTCTAGATGGTAATATCTATTAGTTAGTTGCTCACCCTATTTTGTTTTTCCCCTTTTCTGAGTTTTTTATTTTTTATTTTTTATCACACTATTGCTAACCTTCAATTTCAATTTCAAAGTAGCATGATAACTATAAGATTGAGAATAATATTATATTCATTGAATAGTTACAAAATTTGGAATACAAATGACTGAAGTAACACACAACTTTTCCTTATTCTTGGTTCATGAAAATTTACCTTGGCAATGAGCAAAGAACAATCAGCTATTGAACACAAGGCTACTGCCAATGTGAGAAACTGATATTGGCTTTATAAAGCCAAAAGTTGAAGAAGATTAGAGATTGAGGAAGCATATTAGAAAGGGGAAAATAACAAATGGAAAATGGGATGTATAACTCAATGAGTCATGTGTTTATTGTGCTAACACGTATCGAGTTTTTTATTTTTTTATTTTTA